>NC_042986.1:23013412-23226187 GCF_901001165.1 Salmo trutta
GCACCCCTAAGGGGCCCCAGTGTTGAGGATCAGCGTGGCAGATGTTGTTGCCTACCCTCACCACCTGGAGCCGGCCCATCAGGAAGTCCAGGATCCAGTTGCAGAGGGAGGTGTTTAGTTCCAGGATTCTTAGCTTAGTGATGAGCTTTGTGGGCACTATGGTGTTGAATGCTGAGCTGTAGTCAATGAACAGCATTCTCATGTAGGTGTTCCTTTTGTCCAGGTGGGAAAGGGCAGTGTGGTGTTCGATTGTGTCTTACAAAGCACTTCATGGCTACCGACGTGAGTGCTACGGGGTGGTAGTCATTTAGGCAGGTTACCTTCGCTTTCTTGGGCACAGGGGCTATGGTGGTCTGCTTGAAACGTGGGTATTACAGACTCGGTCAGGGAGAGGTTGAACATGTCAGTGGAAGACACTTGCCAGTTGGTGCATGTCCTGGTAATCCGTCTGGCCCCGCAGCCTTGAATGTTGACCTGTTTAAAGGTCTTCCTCACATCGGCTACGGTAAGCGTGATCGCACCGTCGTCCGGAACACCTGGTGCTGTCATGCATGCTTCAATGTTGCTTGCCTCGACGCAAGCATAAATGGCATTTAGCTCGTCTGGTAGGCTCGCGTCACTGGGAAGCTCGCGGCTGGGCTTCCCTTTGTAGTCCGTAATAGTTTGCAAGCCCTGCCACATCCAACGAGTGTAATAGGATTCAATCTTAGTCCTGTATTGATGCTTTGCCTGTTTAATGGTTAGTCTGAGGGCATAGCGGAATTTGTTATAATCGTCCGGATTAGTGTCCCACTTCTTAAGAGCGGCAGCTCTAGCCTTTAGCTCGGTGCGGATGTTGCCTGTAATCCATGGCTTCTGGTTGGGATGTATACGACGTCGTAGATGCACTTATTGATGAAGCCACTGACTGAGGTGGTATACTCCTCAATACCATTGGATGTTTACGCTACAGCAAAACAGTCCTGTAGCATCCGCATCATCTGACCACTTCCGTATTGAGCGAGTCACTGTTACTTCCTGCTTTAGTTTATGCTTGTAAGCATGAATCAGGAGGATAGAATTATGGTCAGAGTTGCCAAATTGGGAGAGCTTTGTATGCGCCTCCGTGTGTGGAATAAAGGTGGTCTAGAGTTGTTTTTTCTTTCTCTTTTCTCCTCTGGTTGCACGTGACATGCTAGTAGAAATGAGGTAAAACTGATTTAAGTTTGCCTGCATTAAAGTCCCCGGCCGCTAGGAGTGCCGCTTCTGGATGAGCATTTTCTTGTTTTCTTCTGGCCTTATACAGCTCAGCTCGTTAAGTGCGGTCTTAGTGCCAGCATCGGTTTGTGGTGGTAGACGGCGATGAATAATATAGACGAAAACTCTCTGGGTAGACAGAGGTCTACAGCTTATCATGAGGTACTCTTACTCGAGCAATACCTCGAGACTTTAATATTAGACATTGCGCCCCAGCTGTTACTGACAAATAGACCAGACATAGCTGCTCTGTCCAGCCAAGGCACAGACAACCCAGCCGGCTCTATATTATCTGCCACGACTCGGTGGAACATAAGATATTAGTTTTTAACGTCCCGTTGGTAGGATAGTCTCGATCCTATATCATCCAGTTTATTTTCCAGTGATTGCACGTTGACCAATAGAACGGATGGTGAAGGCGGCTTACCCAGTCGCCGACTGAAATTCCGTCATTTCTTCACACTAAATTAAGGACAAAATAAGTTACAAACAATGCAAAAAAAAATTAAAATAGCAGTTGGTTAGGAGCCCGTAAAACGGCAGCCTCCCCTCTTGCACGATTATCATCAAAATAGAAACACTGTGTTTTCGGTGAAAAATATTAACAACATTCTACCCATGAGTCAACTAGGTCATTTGACTGCAGGAAAGGGTAGTACCTTCCCGTGTCAAATGGTTTTGAAGCGTTTCTCCCGACTGAACTCACCCCTGGTGGGAGACACACAATGATAACACGCCGTCATTCTCTGTCAGTGCTGCAGTATTTGGCTGCTGATGTCTCCTCTCCTCTCTGTCCCTGGCAGTAAAAAGAAGCATTGTGTGATCTATGGGAAGTGGACTGAGTGCATGTGGAGCGTGGACCCCCACACATACGAGGCCAACAAGAAGGCTGAGAAGAAAGGAGACTCTAAGAAACCGAAGAGTCAGGTGAGTGAGTGTCTCACAACATGGGTGTCCTTTTCTAGAGTAAAGTGATTTTCGAAGCAGATTGGGACTTGTAGTGTACATATTGTGTGTGTTTTTGTTTGTTGACTCATTGTAATACAACATTGACTTCTCTTGATAACTGTCCTCTGATTTTGATTTCCTGATGATTCTGGCAGCATGCCATGACGTAATGTCATGGTAAAAATGAGACAAGTAGTCTAGGTCTCTGTAGTAGTATGTATGTAGTATGTGTGGTGAACCAGTGAGTATAGTGTAGTTCATTTCATAGTGGATATGGTATATTCATGGTACATGAAGTATACATACAGGGCATTGGGAAAGTATTCAGACCCCTTCACTTTTTCTACATTTTGTTACGTTACAGTCTTATTCTAAAATGGATTAAATTGTTTTTCCCCTCAAGCTACACACATTAAGCCATAATAACTAAGCAAAAAAAATGTTTTTAAGACATTTTTGCAAATGTTATAAATAAACTGATATCACATTTACATAATTATTCAGACCCTTTACTCAGTACTTTGAAGCACCTTTGGCTGCAATTACAGCCTAGAGTCTTCTTGGGTATGACGCCATAAGCTTGGCACACCTGTATTTGGGGAGTTTCTCCCATTCTTCTCTGCAGATCCTCTCACGCTCTGTCAGGTTGGATGGGGAGCGTCGCAGCACAGCTATTTTCAGGTCTCTCCAGAGATGTTCGATCGGGTTTAAGTCCGGGCTCTGGCTGGGCCACTCAAGAACATTCAGAGACTTGTCCCGAAGCCACTCCTGCGTTGTCTTGGCTGTGTGCTTAGGGTCGTTGTCCTTTTGGAAGGTGAATCTTCGCCCCAGTCTGCGGTCCTGCAGAAATGGTTGTCCTTCTGGAAGGTTCTCCCATCTCCAGTGGAACTCTGGAGCTCTGTCAGTGACTATCAGGTTCTTGGTCACCTCCCTGACCAAGGCCCTTCTCCCCCGGGGACCTTCGATGCTTTCTGGTACCCTTCCTCAGATCTGTGCCTCGACACAATCCTGTTTCGAACCTCATGGCTTGGTTTTTGCTCTGACATGCACTGTCAACTGTGGGACCTTAAATAGACAGGTGCGTGCCTTTCCAAATCATGTCCAATCAATTGAATTTACCACAGGTGGACTCCAATCAAGTTGTAGAAACATCTGAAGGATGATCAATGGAAGTCTCATAGCAAACGTTCTGAATACTTATGTAATTAAGGTATTTCTGTTTTTTTATTTGTAAAACATTTTCAGAAATGTCTAAACCTGTTTTTGCTTTGTCATTATGGGGTATTGTGTATAGATTGATGAGGGGGAAAAAATTATTTAATCCATTTTAGAAAATAAGGCTGTAACAAAATGAGGGAAATGTCAAGGGGTCTGAATACTTTCATAATGCACTGTATCCCTTGCTGAAGTCATTTCTGATTTGTATTGCTTTATTCAGAAGGAAAATACACATCTCATTTGATTTTTGTAAGCATTGCTAGTTTTTATATAGACTTGCATACGTGTGTGTGTGTGTGTGTGTGTGTGTGTGTGTGTGTGTGTGTGTGTGTGTGTGTGTGTGCAGGAGGAGCCTGAGGGGGCAGACAACGATGATGCAGATGACATGCCTGAGGTCCAGGAGACCGTAGCTATGATCCCTGGCAGCACCCTGCTCTGGAGGATATCATCACGACCCCAACACTCTGCTAAGGTAACACACACACAGCTTAGCATATAACCCAACAGCTTACACACACACATCCATTTTGGTATTAATTATGTATAATCTTATTTTTTACAGATGTATAACTTCACTAACTTTGCCATGTCGCTGAATGAGCTGGAGCCTGGCATGCAGGACCGCCTGGCCCCCACAGACTGCCGCCTGCGGCCCGACATCAGAGCCATGGAGAACGGAGACATGGGTAATGAAGTTTTTCTATTACATCCCCACACCCTACATGATGCTGCCCTCTACCGTTCCTTTGGGGTGGTGCATTCACATGTCTTTTTTGTGTTCAGATTCCATTGTTGTTTTTTGAGAGGGGTTAACCTGTCTGGGCTAGGTGGGATGTTTGCATCCCACCCTAGTCAACAGCCAGTGGAATCGCGTGGCGCGAAGTACAAATACCTAAAAAATGCTATAACTTCAATTTCTCAAACATATGACTATTTTACACCATTTTAAAGACAAGACTCTCGTTAATCTAACCACATTGTCCGATTTCAAAAAGGCTTTACAGTGAAAGCAAAACATTAGATTATGTCAGGAGAGTACCTTGCCAAAAAATAATCACACAGCCATTTTCAAAGCAAGCATATATGTCTCAAAAACCAAAACCACAGCTAAATGCAGCACTAACCTTTGACGATCTTCATCAGATGACACTCCTAGGACATTGTTATACAATACATGCATGTTTTGTTCAATCAATTTCATATTTATATCTATAACCAGCTTTTTACATTAGCATGTGATGTTCAGAACTAGCATATCCACCGCAAACTTCCGGTGAATTTACTAAATTACTCATGATAAACGTTGACAAAATACATAACAATTATTTTAAGAATTATAGATACAGAACTCCTTTATGCAATCACGGTGTCAGATTTTAAAATAGCTTTTCATCGAAAGCACATTTTGCAATATTCTGAGTAGATAGTTCGGCCATCACGGCTAACTATTTTGACACCCACCAAGTTTGGGGCTCACTAAACTCAGAAAAATTGGATTACCTTTGCTGTTCTTTGTCAGAATGCACTCGCAGGACATCTGCTTCAACAACAAATGTTGTTTTGGTTCCAAATAATCCATAGTTATATTCAAATAGCTCCGTTTTGTTCATGCGTTCAGGTCACTATCCGAAGGGTGAGGCTTTTCGTGACAAAACATTTCAAAATATTCCATTACCGTACTTAGAAGCATGTCAAACGCTGTTTTTCTCGTAAAATAGCGATAATATTCCAACCGGGCAACGTTGTATTCATTCAAAGGCTAAAAGAAAAAAATGGTGTTGTCTCGTGAACGCGCATCTCTGTCTCACTGTCCCCAGGCTGACCACTTACAAATTCTGCTGCTGTTCTTTGCCCAGAGACAGCAGACACCCCATTCCACTTTCTGGCGGCTTTAGAGAGCCAATGGAAGCCTTAGAAAATGTCACGTTACAGCACAGATGCTGTATTTTCGATAGAGATGCAACAGAAGGACAACAAATTGTCAGACAGGGTACTTCCTGTATGGAATCTTCTCAGGTTTTGGCCTGCCATATGAGTTCTGTTATACTCACAGACACCATTGAAACAGTTTTAGAAACTTTAGAGTGTTTTCTATCCAAATCTTTATATTCTCGTTTCTGGGCAAGAGTAGTAACCAGTTTAAATCGGGTACGTTTTTTATCCGGCCGTGCAAATACTGCCCCCTAGCCCCAACAGGTTAAGTATGTCAGTGCATGCCACATATCCACACAGCCAAAGTATTAGAGGCTGGTTTATTGAAACTAGTGTTAAGTTTGTGTATCAGCTTCTAAGTACAGAATAGGTCATTTAAGATCCACTGTTCTTGTATGTGCAGATGAAGCCAGTCGAGAGAAGGAGAGGCTGGAGGAGAAACAGAGGTCGGCGCGGAAAGACCGTTCCAAGGACGAGGAGGAATGGTCCACTAGGTGACAACTGAGTGTCCTCACATTTCAAGATTTGTATTTATTCATATGACGTACTTGTAGAACATAAAGATCAATGGTGTTATATCATTGAAAGTAAACCATAATAACCATTATCATGTCTTCCAGATGGTTCCAGTCAGGCACAAACCCCTACACGTCATCCCAGGACTGGCTCTACACAGGGGGCTACTTCGATAGAAATTACTCTGACCTCCCTGTTATCTACTGATCCAGGTGGACTCCATGGGAACACCCACTAACATCCCCTCAGCCTCCCTTTCACTCCTGCCAGTCCCCTGACACTCTCCTGTTCTAAGCACCACACAGTCTCCCATTGGAACTCTGAAGTGGCGATAGACACGTGTTATACAAGTAGAGGCTATGTGTTGTTAACACAACCCTCCCCCGTCTTCTAACAGTTATGGAACAAACAGTCAACGGTGAAATCAGGAATGTGAATGTGCCTTTGATCATTGGAGGCATCAAAGGTGAAAGCAGAACGGAACTGAGACTGTAGGAGACTGTTTTGTTCCTGAACAGGAGTGCTTTGTGGGTACCCCTCCCTGTCAGACCTGGGTCGAATACCTATTTAAAATATTGGAAATATTTTAGTTTGATTTAACTTGCTTTGCGTGGCGAGTTTACACATTTGGGACTATTCCTTTGGTCCCATTGCACCTGACAAAATAAACCAAGCGCACCTGGACTATTCCAACCAGGTCTGCCTCCCCCTATACAGTGGTGGAAAAAGAACCCAATTGTCATACTTGAGTAAAAGTAAAGATGCCTTAATAGAAAAGGACTCAAGTTGAAGTGAAAGTCACCCAGTAAAATACTACTTGAGTAAAAGTCAAAGTAATTGTTTTTAAATATACTGAACTATCAAAGGTAATTGTAATTGCTAAAATATATCAAAAGTATCAAAAGTTAAAGTATAAATAATTTCAAATTTCTTATATTAAGCAAATCAGATGGCACCATTTTCTTTTTTTATTATGGGTATCCAGGGGCACACTCCAACACTCACACATCATTTACAAACTATGCGTTTGTGTTTAGTGAGTCAGACAGATCAAAGGCAGTAGGAATGACCAGGGATGTTCTCTTGATAAATGTGTCAATTGGACCATTTTCCTATCATTCGAAATGTAGTACTTTCGGGTGTCAGGGAAAATGTATGGAGTAAAAAGTGCATTATTTTCTTTAGGAATGTAGTGAAGTAGAAGTTGTAAAAAATATAACGAGTAAAGTACAGATACCCGAAAAAATGACTTAAGGAGTACTTTAAAGTATTTTTACTGAAGTACTTTATACCACTGTCCCTATATATGTCCAGAGGTTGAGCTTCTCATCGTTACCTGTCACGTAATGTAAGTTATATGTATAGAGAAGAGTAATGACCATGTGCTGTATAGGCCAATCACACACGTATCTATCCACGTTGGCCACTGCTCAGTCTGTGAATACAGACCGTCAGTCCCCCAGCACAAAATATTCCTCTCTTACTCTTCTGCATGGCTATTGGCTCGCTAGCTAACAGCGTTAGTGACCTCTAGCTTTGTGGCAGTAGCCTACAGTACATTCAGCTCCCACTGTTTACCTAGTTAGTCAACTTAGAGTGTTAAAGTAATCATGAGTCATGAAAATAACAATTGCAGTTAGTAAGATTATAAGAAGAGTAATTTCTCTGTTTGCGAGTGTGTATACATTTCTAGTGATTTGTACAGAATCTGAAGCCATATGGTTCCTTTTAACTACAGGTATGACTTGCGCGGGGTGTTTTGCTGTTCAGTCATTGGCTATGATTAAATGAATTGATTATTGTAACATGATAGCATGTAAGATATACATGTATTTAAATACCTACTTTATCAGATATAGCTAGCTAATCACCGTAAAACTGACCTACCAGCTCAAAGTGAATTTGGAATTGATGGGATTATAACCGATATACAGTAGAAGTCATTGTATAATAATATCAACTTCCCTTGTAAGCATATTGTTGCCTTCCTTGTGTTAGGAACTCTGGCTTTATAACCACGTTCTTTTATAGTGGTCAGCCATTATGTGTAAGTTCTTATTTATAAAAGACTGGCATCAAATAGTTTTTTAACAGAAATATAATATATTTTGGGGGATTAATGTGCAGTTAATTGTACTCTGGTAAACATTACATTACATTGAAGCCTTGTAGATTAAGCCTACATGCATGAATCAAAGTGTAAACCAATGTGCTTCTGCTCTGGAGGTCTTTTTAAAAGCAGCAAACAACTTTAGTGTCTGTTTAGTAAAACATGCCATGTTGACCATTGGGAATGCTGTTCACTCTTCATAGGAATCCAAACATAATCTCTTGAAGTGACACAATAGTGAAACGTAGGGGGATTCAGTTTGGTTTCCCAGGATCCACTTCATTCCCTGCACTACAAACTGGCCTACTCTCCTGAACCACACTGTGCATTTGAAATGGCCGCCAAAATCTATGCATCCAACCAATAGCTCTGAGTGTCTCGGCGTACCTTTACATGTATAGTAATACACATACTTTAGTTTTGTCACCGGCAGCCAAACCCACATTTAGATGGCCGTGTTGTCAGCTTGTTTGACTGTAGATGAACCCAAAGTGATTGTGTGAATTTGGTCTGTGGATCACCATGGTAGTCAGTAAGAAAGTATTATAAAGATAAATTCCCAGCTTAGAGCAATTTGATCTTGACTGAATATTGCTTTCACAAATGTCTTAGTTTTTGTGGAATTGCTGGTGGTTGGAGAAATGGGCAATACATTGTGGCAAAAAGACATGACAAACCAAGAAGCCTTTGATCATGTCTTATCTTGATTGATAGTTTTTTCCCCATGGTTATACTTAGTGCCTGAATTTAAGGCCTAGATTCAATCAGAGCAAGTGTTAACCGGCGATAGCCGACTCCCACATAGCTGATGTTTTGGTGGTGTCGGAGGTGTAACTGCGTTGGTGCTGTCAAATCGGTGAGCAGCTGCTCTTGTGGTCATTGTCACGAAGCCACACCCGTCCCCCTCGTGTTAGAAATTCAGAATGGGAATGTGTAGGCTATATAGAAATAATGACACTCAAATTGAAATTTATTTAACAAAAAGTACGATTTTGATTTATATAAGCCTAATTCGAGGTGTAGGCTATTTCTCACATTCCAGTGTTTTGAACTTGTAAACATGGCTGGATGGGATTTCTCTTAATGTGACTCCATGCAGCCAATGGCAAGGTCCGCTTTGGGTATAATGCCAGTAGCCACTTGTGGATTTGACAGCTCTCACGCAGTTCCACCTCCAACACCGTCAAAACAACCACAATACGGATGTCGGATAAAGCGGATCTAGTTGAACAGAGCCCTAAGTAAACAGATTTTCCTCTATTTCATTAATTTTTTTACCTGTATTTCATTTAATATTTAAGATGTTTTTAGTTTTACCAGTCAAATGTTTTTGACGTATGTTTTTCAAACCCATCTCTATGCTGTGCTTTATTGTCAGTAACACTTTGAAATGTTTAGGTCTCAGCAGACGTGTATGTACAGGAAATGTATGTAAAACAGATCACACTGCTTCTGGTTGTATCTACACACTTCATCACTGTTTCATCAAATGCTCATTTGTTAACTAGCATCTTAAGATTAATGTACCAACATTAAAAAAGTAGATTTTTCTCTTGCTTTGTGTGTCTTCATAATAATAGCTTATATAAGTTGCGTATTGAACATTTTGAAAATCCTCTTGACTGTGGTTGTCAATGTAAATATATGTTTAGTACAGTAGAATCACAAGCCAATAGCATATTAATTCTAAATATATGTTTAGTACAGTAGAATCACAAGCCAATAGCATATTATTTCTAAATATATGTTTAGTACAGTAGAATCACAAGCCAATAGCATATTATTTCTAAATATGTTTAGTACAGTAGAATCACAAGCCAATAGCATATTATTTCTAAATATATGTTTAGTACAGTAGAATCACAAGCCAATAGCATATTATTTCTAAATATATGTTTAGTACAGTAGAATCACAAGCCAATAGCATATTATTTCTAAATATATGTTTAGTACAGTAGAATCACAAGCCAATAGCATATTATTTCTAAATATATGTTTAGTACAGTAGAATCACAAGCCAATAGCATATTTCTAAATATATGTTTAGTACAGTAGAATCACAAGCCAATAGCATATTATTTCTAAATATATGTTTAGTACAGTAGAATCACAAGCCAGCAGCATATTATTTCTAAATATATGTTTAGTACAGTAGAATCACAAGCCAATAGCATATTATTTCGTGCAATTGATTTATTAGTATTTAAACAAACTTTTGGGGATAACGTTATTCCAGATGTTTTATTTTGAGGTGGAAGTTTTAATGGGTCATTTTTGTAATTTGGGCAGCTTGCAAGTTTATGGGTAAAATCTAATGAAATCATATAGTTTAACTATATACTATATGTACATGCTTTTTTTCTTAAAGAAAATCTTGTTGAACATTGTGGTTTCTAATTAAAGTTCACTTAGGGCTGGATTCAATCTGTGTTGCGGAAAAAACCCGCGTTATAGCTTGATTTAAAGGCAATGTTCGCTGATACTGCATTCAGGGTTAACGCTGTATGTCGGCTCAATCGGAAATTACCTTTACATTTTTACGCGGATCTTCCGCGATACGGTTTGAATCCAGACCTTTTATTCTTATTACATTTTTTTCATTTCATATGAAAAATGATGATCATGGTGGTAAAGTATGGAGGAAAGGAAAGCTTTTCTCAAAAAAATGGCCGGTATGATTTTTATGGACTACCTCACTCCATACAGTAGCATTCATACTGTACACCACCAGCTCAGTCTGGCAGTGTGTGTGTTTGTCTATGGAGAAGCAGCAGAAACAGTGACTGTGATACGCGTTCTCTCACTTATAAGCCCTGTTTATACCTGCCGCTAACATGCATCCTTTGTCCTGATCCTGTCCACATTTTCAGAAATATGTCTATACATTGTATTAAAATGGGCCTCATATCCGTCTGCATTGTGACCAGATCTACTAGCCCCTCCCTGTATGCAAATTATTTTAGTGTTCTCTTTTAAAAAAGAAGAATTATGACACATTAATGCCATAAGTCATTGGTGCCACCTGTCAATGATTTTAGAAGGTGGGATAATTATGATTTAAATGGTTTTTCTGTCCAGATCCGTCTAGGCTGTGTTTACGCAGGCAGCCCAATTCTGATATTATTTTCACTAATTTGTCTTTCGGCCAATCACATATCTTTTCACATCAGTGAAAAATGTTTTCAATTAGTGAATAAAATATCAGAATTTGGCTTCCTGTGTAAACGCAGCCCATTGTGCCTGACTACCTCCGGAGGTGGTGAGGAAGATCTGATCACAATGCAGCTTTTAATCATCTACACCGGTCTGAAAATATGGGCACAATCAGGACAAAGGACGCAAGTTAAGAGGCAGGTATAAACAGAGCTATAGAATGCTCACTATAATGATCTGACTGTATTGCTTGTAATTCTAGAAAGATTACTACAGACAACAGTATTTTTTTTGTATTTGTCTTTTATTCTTTTCCTGATTGAAATGTTTTGTAAGGTCATTATTTCATTCATCACATTACATGACATGATGCACCAAGTCTACTACAACTGTTTACAGGAATACACTGAAACATACACAAGGTTTGCAAATGGATACATGAAGTATAGCTCATTGCACTTACAACAGTGAATGTAATATCTTATTCATTTAGGCTCTCTGTCTTTATTTCCTGTTGCTTTTTTCAATTACATTTTCTTTTTTACAAACCTCCATCCAGTTAATGGAAGCCAGGATATCCCTTTTGAGGAAGGAGTTTTTTCTTCTCGTTTTACAAACACAACATGTATAGAAACTCTACACAGACCAATATGTTTCCGAATACAACTTTTTGTTTTGAATTAAACAGTCTGCACAAGCCAGCCACATACACAATGCTTTTTTGTCATTTTTATTCACAAAAGCACAAGTTTGGCGAGGTCAGCCTGCGTGGCTTTCCATGCCTGTGATAGTGTTTAGTATGACATTTACATGTTGTACAGAGCAGTCTATGGCCCTGACTGGTATTTACAGTGAATATGTCTGCCTGCCTGTCAGATGTAAGGAGAGGCTTTATGCTGCATTAGCTCATGCACTTGTTACTTTTCACTAAGGTGAAAGATGACTGCTCCCTGATGGTTGAGAAAGATTTTTTGTAGCTTTTTTACCGGCATTCCCTTGTCTGTCACCCTATTCTGTTCATCCATAGTAATGTCCTGTTGTTCACTGTGCATAGCCATCCACAATGACCCACAACAAGGGCAGATAGTCGCAGTTGCTATGCTACTTTAAAAGCACAATTTTTGGTTGACGTAAAAAAAAGACATGGGTGTTTTATTTGTCCCTGGCAAAATGCTGTGGTCCAAAGCCCATGTAATCCAGAGTAGATGTAGGACTGGATGGGACAGTAATAAGATGGCTTTCTTGATTGACCAGTATTGTAATAATAAGCCCTTACTACTATGCATATTAACGTCCCATTTCATTTCACCACGGTGCATTTTGTGTGTGCTTTCCTGAGGCAAAGTGATTGAACACGGTTACAAACTATTTTGAACATAAACAAGTCATAATTGAATTTTCATCAGTATTGGTTCTCTTCTTTTTGAACAACTTCATTATTATCTGTATCTCATTTATATATCTGATAATCCATTCACTGACAGTGACTTTATCTGTCACTAGTTTGTTCTAACAGCCTGTGAGGTGCTTTCCATGCCAGTCTATCTACTGGAAGGAGGCCTTTGTAACAGTAAGACAATATTGATATGATCATCATTCTATTCCATGAACTTCATAGGGATTTCGCCAGTGTACCAATGACTATCTGTATGATACAATAATATTTGTGTATAGATATTCCATTAAAGTATGCTATAAAAATATCTCCACTTTTTTACATTGAAATAATCACCCATACTTGAAAACAGCAGTTACTGTACCGAGTGAGTTGTGGGTTAAGGGATTTTCACACTAAAGCCTTTCAAGCCAAATTAATGGTGAGTGGGTTTAGCTTACAATGGTTTTCGGGGGACAACTGAACAGAAACAAGCTCTGTTGTGCTGCCAGCCTCCCATCAACGTTCAAACTTCTTGAATATCATAGTATGTTAATAGGTAGTGGCAGTGTACACACCAGGTCATTCCCTTCCATCATGAAAAGTGCCTGTCATTTCTCAAATATGTGTTATATATATTTATCATATAGTATTTGTTTTACATATTTATAGAATTTATATATTTCATCTCTTCATATAATTGGCTTAAGTCTTTAGCAGCTTCATTCTATTCTATGGAATAACAAGTGCACAAACTAGCAGCCAAATATTGGAATCTATGGCCGTCAACAAAAATGGGGTCTTCAGCACTGTACGTACAAGACCATTCGCTGTACCCAGCAACCCATGCTTGAAGCAATAAGATGGCAGACTTTATTGACACTATTCTGCATCGAAAATGGCACCTTATTCCCTATAGCCAGCCTATAGTACACTAATTGGAATAGTGTGCCATTTTAGGGTGCCTATGTAGTTAACCAGTTGGCAACCGGTTCCAATTTTCAGTGAAGGGACTGAAACATGCCACTAAAAAGAAATGTAAAAAAACATTGAATCAAATTCCTGACGTACACATATTGTAGCTATTTACAAAGTCAATCCATTTTTGTAGCAGGAATGCTAAAAGGAAGCAGTATTTGTCTCAGCCATGACAATGATAGTGTTATTCAGTTTCTTCCCTATTATTTCCCCCAAATATGATTCATTGCATAGAACGTTTGAAATGTAAAAGTTGCTGTCGACCACACACTTGTTTTATTTGCCAGATAATGGTTTGTTTTTTAGTAGGATGGTGAGAAACACACGCATACAGTACTCACACACATACAAACATCAGGAACGTAACGTTACAGAAGTGACTGTTACTGAGGTTTTGCCAGAGCATGCTTGATTCCAGCAACCACAGAAAGAGAAAGAGAGAATATACATCACGTTTGGGCTCCCATCAGTAGGCCTCTAGTGTCTGAGCGTATGACCAGTAACACTACTACACACGCTGCACTGCAAAGAACAGCAGGAAGAACACTGACCTGAGAGGTTTCCGTGACAATCGTCAACATTTTGGGGTTTGCAGTTTGGTCGCAAAAACAAAGGCAAAAAAACGGAACCAACTGTGCTGTATCTTTGACACTTCAGTGTCTAATCCACCAAACACCTTTTGCTACCTCGCACATAACTCATACATCACTGTTGCCCGCAGCCATATGTGAGTGTATGCAGAGTAGGTGTCTCTCCAGTCGTAACATTCTCACTCTGTTTGAAACACATAGCCAATATGTACTACATGTCTGTAAGGTGTTTCTCTTTCCCTGTGATGGTATTTTGGATGTTAAAAGTCTGTAGTAAGCCAGAAAACATGAAAACCCAATAATTATGACAGTCAACAAAAGAATGCTAAACTACTTCAAGTCAGATACAATGGTGATTTGCACTGGTTTGTATTCAGTGCCTCTCTGCTGTCTTGCAGTGCTCAGGTATCATAATGGGCAGATATGATGTGCCTTGACTGGGTACTACCAAACTACCAGACTGGATTTCCAAGGTTGTATTTATTACAGCACTCCGTAGCAATACGTTTTGCAACAGAAAACAAAAACGATCATTTCTTATTGGACAATTTCAGGTAGTTCCTCCCTGTTTGTCAGTTTTTTCTTTTGTTTGGTGCCTAATGAATACAACCCAGGTGTGGCCCTGTTAAGATGTGATAGTAGAATATCGCACAGAGGCAACACATTCCTGACTTACGATTTGTAAATTGACACAAGATTGTGCTCTTTACTGACTTTCTTCCACATACTATTGCTTTTTCGTTATTAATAATCATAAATACATTATGTAATCAATGATTATGGCAACCATAAACACAAAAATGTATGAGAAAATACACAATATATAGGATTACAAATTTAAAAGTGAAACAAAATCCCACAATATAAATTAATCTCGCAGCCAGTGTTCCAGCGGACATCATTATTACATAAAAAGTCTGCAATTAAAATAAGCTTTATGGACAGAACATGGAGTAAAAAAATAAGATGTAACTTTACTCTAAATAAAAAAGAATGGAATGATTAAGGCGAATCCACTATCCTGTAACAGAAAATCAGGCAAATACAGAACGAGAACAAAAAACTGAGTCGTAAAAAAAACAACCACCAGAGACCCAAACGTTGTGGGAAGGTTCAGAAACACCAGGAACCCAAACGTTCTGGGGATGTTTTTTCTTACTAATGGCTTTGCAATGGCTAAAAAAAAAACCTGGCCACATTCGGCTCTCATGGTGCAATCGAAACCTCCCGAATGATGATTCTCCCATCCTGTGGCCAGATTCAGTGTTGTGTCCTCCTCGTCTTCTTTTGGATACATTTTACTCAAATTTGTTATTATTATTATTATTAACCAATGTCTTATGGCCTCTGTGACTGAAATGGTGAACAGTGTAAGGTCTTGGATATATATAAAGTTCCATGCATTTCCAAATCCTAAATCCACAATACACTTCTTAGACACATTGCAAGAGGGGAAAAAAATGAAACCAACGAATCAGCATTTAAAAAAACGGGGCTTTTTTCCATTCTGGAATGTAGAGAAAAAAACTGAGCAAACTGTGGAGACTTCCTCCTAGCTTCTGTCAACCTAGTCATCCTTATTGTCTTTT
The DNA here is from genome assembly GCF_901001165.1 of Salmo trutta. Classification (NCBI taxonomy): domain Eukaryota; kingdom Metazoa; phylum Chordata; class Actinopteri; order Salmoniformes; family Salmonidae; genus Salmo; species Salmo trutta. The sequence continues at coordinate 23,029,058 of NC_042986.1, forward strand.
CTTCTTCTTTCCTAAATTATCAGCATCCAAATTAAACAGGAGGTCTTTAGTACCAGAAAAACCTGTTCTTCTCTTTTCTTTTTAAGAGATGAGAGGAGAGTGTGTCTGTGTGTTTTTTAATCTGAGCACAGGCTTACGGAATCAAGGATCCTACCATGCCACCACGGCCACGTCTGTTACGAACCCCAGCAGGCAGCAGCACAACAGCCCACAGACTAGAGGATAGCATCATTAGCGTGTTGCGGGGTCACAGAACTGTGGCCCCTTCCCATCTTCCTACAGAGCAGCTGGGTGGAGTATTCCTTAGTATAGAGCCCATTCCCCAAAGGATAATGGCTGTTTGGGAGGTGATGGTCCTTGAGGAGTGACATCCTGGTGGTGAAGACCCAGATAGTGGATCCGATGGCTTAGGTGTTCAGAGGGGCTCAGGTGTCAGTGTCCTTGTTCTTTGGCTAGGGGCATTGCAGTCTGGGGGCCTCAAACCGTTCTGGAGAAGGAAAACAAAGTCAGGTGACTAGTTTCCTATGAGTAGCTCACTACAGGCTAAATTACAGAGTAAATAAATAAAATGGAGCCCCAATGAATAATAGAGGAACAAATCACTGATGTCATTCTGTGGCGATGAGATTTCTAAATCAACCCTTCCATTACAATGCACATGTGAACACAAGATTAGAACAGAGTGAAATTCTATGATTCAACAATAGATGGCAGAAGAGCAGAAGAAAAGCAGGACTGAACTGAACTGAGGTCTGTGCAGGTTATGTAATTATACTGCATCTCCATGTCATTACACTCAATTTATCCTCAGTGAAACGTATTTAACAAAATAGTAACAGTAATAATCAGTGAATATTGTGATTATAAGCGCATGGAAGCCTGTCGTCTCTCACTGAATCTGGCATAAACACTGCAGAACACTCCATTTCACAGATATACAGTAGCTTGATGCAAGATGGTCTACGGTACATGAGAGTCCATTCATTCAGTTAGCAGCACCAATGTCTGTATGAGAGAATGCTATGCTGAGAGAGACAGACAGACTGGTCACATGAGGCGGTTAGTCATCATGACCACCTTGCACTACAGACGCTGCATGGGTCTCTGTCTCAGGCAGCACACTGCCATTGCTGACAACCGAACCTGATGGATATACAGTATGTTATCGATGTATAACGGATCAGTTACACACTCGTTTCAAATGAATCATCTCTAGTAGAAAATCAACCACGCTTAAATGTATTAGTAGGGAGACATTATGTTAGCTTCAGGAACATCTTTACCAAGATAACAACATGATACCTGCTGTACATCTCTCTCTCTCTCTCTCTCTCTCTCTCTCTCTCTCTCTCTCTCTCTCTCTCTCTCTCTCTCTCTCTCTCTCTCTCTCTCTCTCTCTCTCTCTCTCTCTCTCTCTCTCTCTCTCTCCTGCTGTCCCACTGTGGTAGAAGGAAGCCTCTGTGAGCATAGTGGGGTGGCAGGGTAGCCTAGTGGTTAGAGTGTAGGACTAGTAACTGAAAGGTTGCAAGTTCAAATCCCTGTAGCTGACAAGGTACAAATTTGTTGTTCTGCCCCTGATCAGGCAGTTAACCCACTGTTCCTAAGCTGTCATTGAAAATAAGGTGTGTGTGATAGATGTCAGGTGATCCACACAATCCAAAAATAGCTTAAGCACTAGGTGTCATGTTACAGGAAGATCAGATAGAAACATATTGTTTGGAACTGACAGGGAGAACAGGGAATGTGTTAGATGTATTCCTTACATTTCTATCTCAGTGAATACAGCCCAACAGCCCAGGTGACCCCGTGACCTCACTAGGCACCATGGGAGAGCAGGGCTCAGGTGTCACCAAGTGCTGCTCTGCTCTACAGTCCACTTGTGATAACTGCTCTTTGGATGAGTGCAAACTATGTCTAAGTGCAATAAAGTTTTCTAGTCTCAATTCAACATGTTTGATGATCTGTGCTTTAGTGCACCCTGTCACAACAGTCCCAAGCAGTTGCATTTATCAGGACTCAACTCTTCTCCAGAAGAGCTGATCATGTAAACATTTGCCCAGATAAAGGGTCTGATTACCACCGATCTGATCCTCAAAATGAACAACTTCACAACACAATGAAAACCAATCAGGAACGCTTTCTTCTAAACAACCATAGCGTCTCTCTGATCACTGTCACAAAGATAAACAAATGCTGCTGTTGCTCTGTTTTCTCCTCCATTATGTCTCTGTGTGTTGTGGTTCATCGCTCTAGCCTTGGGCCTAGTCAATTACTCTGGCATTTTCAATGTAGGAAAGCAATCATGCATTACTACTGCATGATGTGAAGTCTATTAGGCACCATGGGGGGGAGGATGAGGAGGTAGAGAGAGAAGAAGGTAGAGAAAAGAGGAGGAGGCGGGGGTAGAAAGAGGAGAAGGTAGTATATTATGTGGTGGAGCATAGTCCCTGGTTGAACTCCAGTTAAAACTGCTGCTAGGCCTAGTGGTGTATTTGACATGGTTACTTGACCAAACAGGTCAACTATAGCCAACTGCACATTTAGTGGAGGAAGAGTGAGGAGTTGAGAGGTGTGTAATCTGTACTGTATGTTGGCTGGGGAGGGGGGAAGAAGGGCTCCCAGGGGAGGTTGATGGATACACAATCTTATGGTAAACATTCCCCTGTCACTGAACCTCATATCCATCCACGGATACTGTTACTGGCCAAAGAGCCTATCTATAATCCGAGAGCGTGCTCTCTGTTCTCTGTGAATATGATCAGTCCAGTTCATAACCGGATAACCGGTTGCATTATTAAAAACAGGGGCCTAGCCAGAAGGTAACAATACCCTAACTATACATGTTTGAGGGTAGAGCATTTTGTGTCTTCTAATGCTTTGTGATCTAAAAGGACTGCAGTTGAGCCACAAGAAAAGTCTGCTGTTCGGGTACAAACAGCAAACAGATACTAGCATCAAATCGGTTGTTTTCTACAATCTCTATAAACTGGTGAAAGAGGTACAAGATAACAAATGGTGCTAACTGCCAAAAACAATGATACAATGCCATAGACAAGCATAGGTAGAATTTGCCCTAGATTACATGCTCTCTAATAAAAATCATCTATTAATGGGCCTTATATTAACCGTCTGAGGTAAGATCAACACTCTTCATGAGGGTTGTATTACATACACTGGACATTGAGCCCTTCTCACTCTTCTCTAGCCCTGGTTTCCCATTGAAACATGACCTAGAGCTGGCAGTTCCACTGCATGTATTGCTGTCACAGTAGTATGGCTGTAACTCATGCCGAGGCTGACAGAGAGCCAAGGGGTCAAGGGTCAGTGTTCATGGCAGGGTTAGCACAAGATGCAGTATTGTTTTGCTGTAAACAGGATAGGCCTACTATATGCAAACAATAGCAGGAGCGACTTAACTGCAACATATTATGGAGATTTATCTAATATCTACCTTTGCTGTGACCTAAACCTTTACCATAACATAACTTCATAATTGACTATAATGGTAAATAATGATCATTGTTTTGTTATGATTATTGTGTCATTAGTGTATTACTAAGGTATACACCGGGCAGTTGTGTTTTATGTGTCTGTGTGCATTACTTACTGTCTGGCCGGCCAGAGAAATCAGCATTGTTTCTCTGCCATTGTGTGCGTAGACCTGGGACATGCAGCATCCATTGATTCCTGTCCTCGTTGGCTGAATGAGAGTGGGAAAAACCAAAATCAATCAATCTTGAGCTGGTCGATCATGTCAGGTGTTCTCATCTTTTCCAGTTGTATTTTAAAATGCTGCAACTTGAAATATTCACTGTATGTGTTTACAAGTTCAGCAGAAAATAGAGATTTTGGACTCACCAGTGCGCTCAGATATCTTCTCTTCGTCGCTGTATTTCTCCCTCCCTCTCTCTCTCTCTCTCTCACAGTAAAACAAAGCGGGGGTCTTCCTAGGTTTTTCTGGTACGAAGCCTCACGACATCCTCCATAACATTTACAGACACCTGAAATCACGCGACGGTGAGTCACCTACTTGTTACTTACTGAGGTGAGCTGTCATGCTGTTATAAAATCCTAGTTCAGGACTCAGGAGAGACACTCAAACCTGCACAAAGTGCACTTAAGACCTCCAAAAATGTCACAAAGTGGTTTGGGGAAAAAACCGAACCACCCACATACAGTGGGGAATATATCATGAGGTACAGTGGTTCTGTCTATAGCCAAGCACACTGTCATCTCCCAGGCTGTGTTAAGGCTTTCTACTCGGTAGTGCCAGGTGAACACTTACCCTCATCTCAACACCTCACCACAACGAGGTGAACTTCTTGCCGAAACCGGAGATAGCTGATGGATGAAGATAGACAGATGGAGGAAGATAGATAGACAAATGGATAAACAGAGAGAGAGAGAGACAGGTGTGATTAAGCACAATGTAACAATTAGAATGCATTAGAGTCTGAGTAACAACATGGAGTCTGAACTCTAGCAGGGCACCTTCTCCTAGTTTTCCTGCTGCCTCCGCGGGGTTTCCTGGTAGGACCTTGGAGAGGAGACTCTCCCCCTCCATCCCAGGTTGACCCGCTGCCGCGCTCCCGATGCCACCGGGTCTAGGGGCGGCCTTGGAGCCTGCAGGATGGAGGGAGAGGGGAGGAAGAGGAAGAAGGATGATGATTAGAAAGACATTCTTTATAATCCAGTTGATGCCATACTCTGTTTTCGTGCACACTATCACAACAGTCTGAAGCCAGTGTATTTATCAGGAGATGAATTTACACCTCAATCTGATACCCCGTGGTGCTTCAAAGGCCACACAGGTTTACACACTGACTCTGACCCTGGTGTCTATTTCTGCAACACAACTGTCTATGCAGCTGTCAGTGAGGTGAAGATGATGGGACTGTATAGACTACTAGAGCATGTGAACACAGACCCAATTGAGCCATGACATGGAAATGAACCTTCCCTCTCTGTTTCCTGAGTTAAGATTATCCATCAGCTTCCCAGGGCCTTCTCAGGATTAATCGCTGGGATTAGACAGGACACCCGTGATACCTGATTACGTAACACTCTGATCGTTTGCATGTCTGTCTGTCTGTCTAATGCAAGGGTGTCAAACTCATCCCAAGTAGGGCCCGAGTGACTGCAGGTTTTGTTTTTTCCTTTCAATTAAGACCTAAACAACCAGGTGAGGCGAGTTCCTTACTAATTAGTGACCTTAATTCATCAATCAAGTGCAAGGGAGGAACGAAAACCTGCGCACACTCGGCCCGCCTTGGACTGAGTTTGACATGTGTTCTAATGCCGAGGAGAGTACAAGTGTACTAATCCCTCTCAGTGAAATGTTCAGTGGGTGGAGCAGTGTGGATGCAGGCAGGCATACTTACCGATTCCTGTGAGTGGGGGTTGAGGTGTTTTTGCAGGCTGGGCCGCCCCTCCTATGACAGCTTTGGCCCCTATGGCAGTCACAGGGGGTGTGTTTGCGACAGGTGCCTGTTGGAAGAGGGAGACAGAGCGATGAGGAACACGGATGGTTAAAGGTGGAAACAGACTGTATACCATTTATTCTGTTCTGATGCACTTAAAGATTAGCCTTATATCATGGTGACCCCTGCTAATATCCCATGCCAAAACGTCATTTGACAGACATATTGAGAATGATGAGTATTAGCAATTAGCCAGAGATCGTTTCCTCCCTGCCAACCAACCAGCTGTGCATCTAAATGTGCATCGTGATTTACAAACTGGGAATATGATCTCTGTAACGGGTTATTGGAAAAAATATAACGTATTTAATTAGCTTAGCATTGTGGACGTTTGACAAATAATCAAACATGATCTGTTTTGCATTCACTCTACCCTGTGAGTGGATGCAATGCTCCACAATTTAGCATTTTGAATCAATGATTTTTAATCATTCAATGGGCCATTCAGAAAGAACAGGCACCGTTGACAGTTCAAATCAATGTGGGACAGGATGAATGTGATTGAATTAATATGATTTCCTAACAACTGCATTTCCATTTCACATAATAATAATCATACAAACTCTGTGTCCAATCTTCCCACTGTTTGTCCCACCTGCCTGTATTCCCCTCTGATTTCCATAATGCCTCAATATAAGTGTCAAAATACCCTAAAGATGTATATAAAAATCTGACACAATACCAAGTATGTCGTCAGTTTAGGCTACAGCATAAAGATCCTAGAATTCATATAATACAGGATTTCTATGGGCTACAGTACAGCATTATATGTAAAACACAACACATAGTCGAAAGACTTTGCACATTGTATAGTTGTGTATATTAAAAACAAGGTGCTGTATTCAGAGACATAACTAAACAAACAGGGAATGGAAGGCTTGAGAATGATTTGCAGCGGAAGACATTTTGGGGGATGAATCTCTCTCCTCCATTTGAGTGGAATAGACAGTGGCTGTTACACTGCCACTATCTTCAGCCACAGTGCTAATCACAATACTAGATAAGGTCTTCCAACAGGGTTTCGCACACTGAAATAAAACCTCCTCTCAGAGTGATGTGCTAGGCCTTATCAGAGAGACAGAGGGAGAGAGGGGGTGGAGAGGGCGATGGAGAGAGCGGCATAGAAATGGGGGGGATGTAGAAGAGAGAGGAAGGGGAGGGAGACAGAAGAAAAGAGGTAAGAAAGAGATGAGAGGAGAGGGAGAGAGGCCACCAAACACCTCTAATGATGTTAAATAACGCGTTAAATAATCATCTACATACATTTACAGTATTTCTCATTATAGTTCATACATTTCCAATCTAGTGTCACTGACTGTAACCACACTTGTATTGTACTAAGTCATAATCCTGTACTCACCACAGTTGTTGGCAGTTGCCCCATTGTGCCTCCTGCCTGTGGCTGGCGACTGGCCTGACCAGGACCAAGCTGACCAGGCTTTGCCTGTAGACCCTGCTGGGCTTGGCCCGGGCCCAGAGGCTGCTGGCCCCCAGGAGTGGTGCCTGCAGGAATGGTGCCTGTCTGCCGTGCCGCCGAGGTCTGGGGCTGCTGCTGCAGCTGGGTGCGTTGGCCTGGCTGCAGCCCGTCCTGCTGGGAGGTAGGACCCTGTCCCCTGGAGCCTGGAGGCCCACTGGTGGAGCCCTGCCCACGTCCAGAGCTGCCCTGGCCCCTGGAGGTAGAGGAAGGGTGGCCCTGGAGGTCCTGCTGCTTCCTGGAGGAAGTCCGCCCATCGTGAGAGGACGAGGACTTGGAAGAGCGACCCTGGCTGTGGTGGTGGCCCGACGGGTCCCTGGAGTAGTCCGATGAGTGATACCCCCCCTGGGAGCGGGAGTCGCCCCTCTTTCCCGACGAGGACATCTGGCGGGAGTCGTGGCGCATGGACGGGTCTTTGGGATGTCCCTTGGAGGAGCGAGAGGAGCGGGGCTCGTCCAAGTGGCGGGACGTAGAGGAGTGTCTCCCGGAGCTGCCGCTGCCATGGGGGCGGTGGTCCCGCGAGGAGGAGGAGTGACGGGCTTGGCCATACTCGTCCTGGGGCCACAGGTCCTCCTCTGGGGGCTCGTCGTAGTCGTGGTAGGTGTGCTTGACGTGGCGGCTGCGGCCGGACGAGGAGTGGCCTCCACTGCCGTAGTGACGGGAGCCAGAGCGCAGGTCCCTGGGCTTCTCAAACCAGTCTGTCTCCTCTTGGCCAAGATTGTAGGCTTTGGAAACCAAGAGCAGATCACAGTCAATCTCCAAGTCCGACGGCGACAGAGGCATGCAGACTGAGGCCATGCAAAAGAAGAACGGGAAGGAGAGAAAAAAAAGAAGAGAAGTCGATATTTACCCCCATGCATAATATGAAAACACGGCACACATAAAAAAAGACAACAAATGTAAAACACTGATAAGTTAATCACAACAAGTCAACAAAACCTAACTTTTACAAGACAACAACAACATTGTGTAAAAGAAAATGATGCACCTCAGAAGAACATGCGAGAGAAAGTGATGAACAAAGTGAAGAAACTGGACACGCGGATCATGCAGATTTGGCACAGGGGACAGCACAGACAGCAGTCAGTCAGTCGGGACGAGAACTGCCAGTATAGCCCTCAAGACGCAACACCAGGGAATCATGCAACGACTCTCTCTTTCTCTCATCTAGCCTTATCTGTGGGTGGGTGGGGGACGTTTATACGTGGGCAGAGACTGGCATTCAGCACCCATTTACCTTCACTGTCTGAAACAGCGCAATGCATATCGTCTATAATGTAAGAATCGTCTGGTTTGTAGACGTGAGTCCGGGGCAAGTCTCTCATGTGGTCTTGCACATCAGGCAGGGAGTGGCTGGAACCGTACTGGCCATAATACTGATTACTACGGCTGTCGTACAGCTCTGGGCCCAGGGAGGAGGCCCGCACATGAACACCCATGGAGCTCAGCAGGTTCTCCTCCTCCGAATACTGGGAGCGCATGGGGGGTCTGCCCCGGCTGTATCCCGCCCTGTACGACGAGCGATCCCTGTCCCCATCTCTCTCATAGGAGCGGCTGCGGTAGCCGGCATAGTCCCGGGACGAGATCTTGTCCATGCCATAGCCTGTGGAGCGTGAACGGCCCGAGGTGTAGTACATGCGCTCGTCCTCCTCGGGATAGGAGTATCGCTTCTGCTCATAGGCACTCTTCCTCAGGCTGTAGGCCATGTCGTCCTTCAGCTTCCTGGCCCGGGACACTACGGTGCAGCTGCCACCGCCCGACATGCTCATGGTGTACGAGGCCAGGTCAGCCTCCACGTCGCGTGCCTCCTCGATGGGGGAGAACTTGGAGATCTTCTGCTCCATGCCTTGCTTGCGGTGCTTGCTGCGCTTGGAGGACATGACGGCCGGAGCCAGGCTCTTGGAGGCGTGCTTCTGGACCCCGGTGCGCTGTGCGCCGTGTTTGGTGTAGTCATCATAGTAATAGGAGGATCCCCCACCCATGCTAGTGCTGCTGCTGCCCACTACTCGGCCATATGTGTCTGACCCTCGTGGGTGGTAGCTGCTCTTACCCCTGCTGTGGTGGTCGTACAGGTCTTCCTCCCTGGTCAGCTCGTCCTCCGGCCTGCCGTAGGAACTCCCTCCTCTCGCCGGGCCGCTCTCCCCCATGTAGCGTCCACCATGACCGTCGCTTCGATGCATGTCTGCCACCATGCCGCCCAGGCCGTCCTTTGTCAGCTCACTGATGTCGTCGCACATGACGTAGTTCCTTGGGATGTTCTGCTCCAGGCTGGCTGGGCCGTAGAGACCGTCCTGTGCGTAGGTGGACGGGCTGTCAACCGAGTGCAGACGGTCAGATGGAGTGCCGTGGCCATAGCTGTTGGCCACTGTGGTGGTGTACTGGCCGTAGGAGCTGGCTGTAGTGGTGGTATAGCAGTAGGTGTTAGCTGTGGTGGTGGTATACTGGCCGTACGTACTGGCCAGGGTGGAAGTGTACTGCTGTCCGTATGTGTTGGCAACTGTCGTGGTGTACTGGCCATATGTACTAGAGGCTGTAGAAGAGTATGGCCCATAAGTGTTGGCCATAGTGGTACCACCAGTATACTGTCCGTATGGGGGCGCCCCACTGGAGGAAGAGTAGATGGCATCTTGGGCTGTGGTGGTCACCACTACAGTGGGGTTGCTTATGACCTCATAGTTAGTGGGCATCTTGTGCTCCAGGTCAGCCAGAGAGGTCTGTCTGGGTCTCTGATGAACAGTGAGGATGTCTGCCTGGGGCTGGTAGGGAGTGGTCTGGCTAGGGCCAGCTGGGTAGGACACCTGGCTGGGGTATGGAGAGGTGTGGGTGGGGTAGGGAGGTTGGCCAGGCTGGGCAGGCTGGAACCCATGGTGGCTTGGTTGTTGCTGTTGCTGGAGCAGTGGCTGCACCCCCTGCTCTGTCGGGTAGGGGGGCTGGCTCTGGGGGTATGTGTGGGAGGGGAAGGACCCCTGGGTCTGGTAGGATGGGGGAAGATGTTGGGTCTGCAGGGGGGTGGGCTGGGGAAGAGCTGCTGCCTGGGACACTGAAGGGTAGGGGGGCTGGTTGAAGGCTGCAGTCTGGTAAGGGGTGCCAGGCTGGGGTGCTGGAGCTGGCTGGCTCTGGGGGTGGTATGACTGGTAGGAGACGAAGGAGGAGATGGGAGGGAACTGGGCGGCTGTATTGAGGTCGCTGGTGTACTGGCTCAGTGGTGCTGTGCTCGGTCTGGTCAGCACCCCGTTGCTCTCGTAGGAAGCTACAGCCGCCGCCAGCCGCAGGTTATTCAGCTCGCTGTCTGACATGTAGTCTCGCGGGTCGCCCATGCAGCGCAGGTAGGCCATATCCCTCCTCTCCCGCTCCTTCACCAGGGTCTCCTTGCGCTGATGAATGCCCAGCTCCAGGTAGCGCAGCTTGGCATCAATCTCCTTCTCCTCCTCCTCCAGCTCCTGCTGCTGCTTGCGGAGCTTGGTGGACTCCTGCTCCACGGCCTTCAGCTCGTGGGTGAGGTCCTTCAGCAGGCTGGCTTTGGCTGCCAGACCTGGCCTGGACCCGGCCCTCAGGGAGGGCACAGCGGGCATGTACATTTGGGGAAGGGCCGGGGTGATGATGGGGAGGTGGCTCTCCTCTGGAGGGGGGCTGGGCAGGGTCCTCTTCACCTTCCTCAGAGCGCTCTGCTGCAGGGCAGCAAGCTGCAGTGAGACGGGACAGGGCCGTGAGAGCAGGGGTTAGGGTTAGCTAGCACAACAAAGCACTGCACATGTGACATAGATATGAATTGATTCTCAAGGACGATACTAAAAACTAAAGTACATTCTTATGGTGTGATTGTACATTTTTTAAGGTGCCTGTGCAAAAGAGAAAAGCAATAAACAAATGTTTGCTAGCTTAAATGGTATTGCTTCAGTTACTTTGCAATACAAAGTAATACAAATGTCTATAATCTAACATGTCCACTAACATTTCTCTATTATGTTAGATCCTCAGCCATGCCACAACTGTGTAGGCAGCACAATGTGAGTGTGTAATAGTTAATTACTTCATAGTTTAATTGTGGTAATTAAGCTTGGATTTCCATTGGGGGTTAAATTAATCACAGCCTCAGTCTCCAGAAAGGTTGGGGAAGATAGCCCCAGTATCTGTCAGCAACATTACTGTTTAATTATGACAAACTCATGAAGATGCTCCCAAAGCAGTTCTACATAATCTCAGTAAATGTTTTACAACCATACACCTCTCTTCAGAAATTCTAGTAGGGTGTCAAATAAGCCCATTTAATACCCAATAATATTGGAGGTCTTAGAGAGACAAGCTATATTCAGTCATGCCATTTCTGACAGTCGTGCCAGTTCTGACAGTCGTGCCAGTTCTGACAGTCGTGCCAGTTCTGACAGTCGTGCCATTTCTGACAGTCGTGCCAGTTCTGACAGTCGTGCCAGTTCTGACAGTCGTGCCAGTTCTGACAGTCGTGCCAGTTCTGACAGTCGTGCCAGTCATGACTCCACGTATTCATCTCCTTCAAATCCTCAATATTTATGAAATCAACCAATTTCAAGTCTGTTTGTTTGTCTTCCAATTAAAAATGTATCTACTCCCTGTTTCTTTTCAAATGCTATTCAAATGTAATACTCAGGTTCATCATTACTCTACAAGAACTGCCACTGAATTCCACACAACTTTTTTCCGTACAAGATTAGGTCAGTTCGCCATCACCCACATTACAGAGGTCAGTCATTTTTTGTTAAGTCTCCCTGACCCCCTGACCCCCTGACCCCCTCAAACACTGAAACAGCTCCTTCAACAACTCCTTCAACAACTCCTTCAAATACAAAATGAAAAATATCTACTGGACATTCCACTCAATGACTCATCCCAATAGTTTCCTGCCTATCGGTCACTTACTTTGATTATGCATTTTAATAATGCATCATCCACCCCAAATCATAATTTTTTCCTTTTTCTTTGTGTAAATCTCAAATTATTTATTAATTGGTCTTAAAAATCTGGATACTTTTTTTCTATGGTTTTATACATATTTGAAAGAGGGAGGTGCCTTACAAGCCTCTCAGTTTTTTTTAGCCTGTCCTGCACACGCTTCCATTTGCCTTTTAAATTCTTATCATACTGTTTTGTATGTTATTGTGTGCAAATAAATAAATACATAAATTAAAAAATCACAAAAGAAAGCATTGTTCACAAATACGGCGGACGGTTCACTTAAATTTCAGAATTCTTTCAGCATTTTCTTCCCTTCATAGTAATCTGTATATAAGGGGGACAAACGTCAATCTTTAATTTGCCATTTAAGCAAGAGTAACAAACCGTTGGAGTTAGTATTGGAGGAATGGAGATATCATTGTCAGGTTTTGCCTGTAATGATGTTAACAATTTCTTGCCAAAAATATCAACTTTAATGTAGAGATACTTTGATAGTGTTCACTTAGGAAGTTGTGCATTAGTAAGATGTTGGAGGACATGCCTCAATGGTGTTTTTTTAAACTAGAGATCTGTCAGTGTTAAATGTGTGTAAATTGTCTTGTGTGTTATATGTATAGTATAACATTGTATGTTAATGTACTGTATGTTTATGGGGCCACATTTTAATATCAGTCTGTCAATTCGATACATTCTGTACTACAGTAGAATTCATACTCAACATTAAAAAGACAACTGTCTATGTGATGCTACGATTTAAATAAGACTCTTTGCTCTCTTTCAGTCTCTGCATGTGTACAGAAATAGCTGTTGAGGACAAAAGGCTTGACCTTGTGACCTACCTGGCTCTGAAGAGCTTGCTGCTGGTACAGGTTTAGCCTGGCCTTAGTGTGCTCGTCAGTGGTGGGGCTCAGCAACTTGGGGTCAGACATGGACCTCTGTGTGTTCCTAATAGGGCGGGGCATGCTGGGGTGGCGCTGGGGTGACTCGGCTGTGTAGGCCTTCTGCTGGGGAGTGACATGGGCCTTGTTCAGCCCACCGCTGGAAAGGGAGGTCTCCAGCAGGCGGTGGGGGGAGACAGGGGACACAGGGGAGTAGAGCACCTGGGGGGACTTGGGGGGCTGACGGATCAGGCTGGAGAGGGACTCGTTGTGGAGGTGGTTCATGGGCTGGGTCTGGGTCTGGTAGCTGATCTCCATGGGGTCAGACCTCCTCCTGTTCTGCTGCCGCGGGTCGGCAGAGCCAACCAGCTGGATACCCGTAGAGTAGGGGCTGATGGTGGTGGGCACGCTGAGCTGTGGCACCACCACGCCCTGAGACTGGGCCTCCACATCTGTTTGGCAGGCTAGGCTTTGGCCCTTCTGGGTCCTTTCAGGGCCTGAGATGTAGTGGACGATCTCCACTTTGTTCGGGTCTGGCACAGTGACGTGGATGGCCGGGGACACCTTCCCCAGCTGGTCTGTTTCAGTCTGGCAGGAGCAGTCTCGGATGGTCTGAATGGCAATGCTTGATGAGGCGGCCGTCTTAGAGGCTGCGTCAGTCTTGTGGTCGGCCCCGGGATCTGAGTGTCTGGAGAAGCGTGAGCGTCTGCGTCTCACAGGCTGCTCCCACTCCACTTTCTCCTCATCGTCGTCGGTCTGGACGCTGCGGTCCACGCTACGCCTGTTGCGTCTGCGCCTAGACATGATGTACCTCTCCTCGCCGTCCTCTTCGTCTGTCTGAACGCAACTGTCCACGATCCTCCGGGCTCCGTAGAACTCAATGCTCTCGCCCTCCATTCCATCCCTCAGTCGGGGCATGGAGGTGGAGTTCTGCTTTCTCATGTTGGTCCTGGTCTCCATCTGCTCCTCGTTGTTCCTTAGACACATGTCTGAGGAGGAGTTGGGCAGGGACCTGAAGCCCATTTGGTTTCCATAGCGCTGCAGCGTCTGGCCGCTCTGGTCCAACTGAGCGGCTGCGGTGGCTGCAGCAGCAGCTGCAGCAGTCTTCTGCCTCTTCTGCTCCTCGAGCTGCTGCTGGATCTGGTCAAGCTGGGCTTTCTGCTGGGCCAACTGCTCCTTCTGCATCACCAGCTGGTTCTCCCTCTCAGCCTGCTGCTGCTGCAGGACCTGCTCCTTGATGGTCTGCAGCTCCTGGATCTCCCTGTGCACCAGCATCTGCTCTTTCTCACGGTGCCGCTGCAGCTCCATGCGCTCCCTCTCCAGCTCCTCCTGCAGACGCAGCTGACGCAGCTTCTCCAACTCCACGCGTTCCCGCTCCATTTGCAGAAGCTGTTCCTGCTGGCGGTGCATCCTCTCCTCCTCAGTCTCGGTCTCCGGGTTGACAGGGCCGCTGGAGGGTGGGGTTGGGTGATGGGGCTGGGTGCTGCTCTGGGGCCCAGTGTAGCTTTGTGTTGGCGGGTAAGCATGGGCTGGAGGTGGCTGGCTCTGGGGTGGATGCTGGCCCTGAGGGTGGAATTGAGGTTGCATGTGCTGGGGCTGGGCTGGGGGCTGGTTCTGAGGCTGGACCTGGGGCTGCCCTGGGGCCTGAGTGTGGAGGTGAGCCTGGGTCAGGTTTATGGGCTGCTGCTCGGACTCCGTTGGCAAGCTCACTGAGGCTGATGTATGGGCAACAGGAGATTGATACGGGGGATCAGATCCACTTGATGTCACAGAGGGCTTCCCTAGGTAGATTGGGGTATCCTGAGTGGTGGTGATGGCGGCCGGCATGCTCACAGGGGCCAACGTCGTAGATGGGAAGACGTTGGGAGCCGGATAACGGTATGGGGCCTGTCCAGACATAGGCATCCGTGGGTTCACAGGCATCCTGGTGAGGCTGGCCAGAGGCACAGGTGTCATATTGGCTGTGGGTAAAGGCCTATACACTCCACTTAATAGCGGGCGCAGCACTGAGGCAGGCTGGGTAGTGATTGGCAAGGTGGAGGCGATGGGTGTGTTGATGGTAGAATAGGTCATCCCATCGGCAGACCTCATGGCAGACGGGTACATGGCTCGGAGGCTGGCTTGCCTGGCATTGATCATGTTGGTGAGCGCTTGGGTGTGAGAGATTGGCTTCCCGTCAGGTCCATAGAGCATATTTTGTCTCATAGAGTTAAGCCTGCCACCTGGACCTGTTCCTCTGCCTACACCGTATTGCACAAGCTCCGGGTTGCTCCCATAGCGGTCCATTGAGTTGAGGGCAGCGCACATTCGACTGATCTCTCTGGCAGTTGTGGCACTGTACTGGGCCAGGTTGGACTCCTGGAAGTTAGCGAGGTCTCGGGGGGAGTAGCCGTAGTCAGAGCTGATGTTTGACAGGGAGTTGAATCTGCGTATGGGCAGGGCAGTTACAGTGATGTCACCTCCATGGCGTAGGTCAGTGTAGGAGCCATACTGCATGCCCAGTCCGAGGAAGCCTCCCTCATAGGTGTGTTTCATGGTGCTGAGGTCCACAGCTAGCTCTCCAGAGGTCTGGAAGTGTGGATCCATCTTGGAGTGGTAGGACTGGAGTCCGGCCTCTGCTAGGTTAGTGTCAGACATCGAGGGCTGTAGCCGGCCAGGGAATGGTAATGTGTAGGCTTTACGCCCGTCCATAGAAAACTCCTGATACTGGCCCTCCTGGTCCGACTCATAAGAGAGTGGTGGCACAGAGTGTGGTCTTGGCTCTTGAGTGGCCACTTTCTCATCAACATTTGGCTTTTGGGAGAATGGTCCACCAACGCAGCTACCTCCAAATGGGAGGCGGTACACTACATCACAGCAAGCTGGTTGGTTCTCAGCTTTGATCTGCCCCCCTGTGAGGTCCACGGCATCCTGGCCCTCCTCTGTCTTCACCAGCTGGGTCACTGGTCCTCCCTGTGGGGCTCCATCCATTTGGACCATCATCCCATGAGGCCCACCCCCAGCCAGGTTCATCACACCTGCCGGGGTTGGTTTGCTCTTCAGCTCCAGGGGACTTCCAGTGCCGTAGATATCAGGGGCAACGGCAGGGGATATAGTACTGACCACGGCTGGGGTATTGCTGGTTTGGCTGACCAGAAGGTCTTTCTTGAGCAGCGTCATCTGGCCTGGTAGGTTGAACCGAGCTACGGAGGACTGCTGCTGCATCTGGTGGTGTTGCTGGAGCTGTTGCTCCAAGAGCTGCTGTTGCTGTTGAAGCTTTTGCTGCTGCTGGAGAAGCTGCTGCTGCTGGATGCTCAGGTCCTCCAGCTTGGCGTCGATCTTGGGGATGGATGGGTCAGTGGGAGGTGGTTTGTTCTGTGACAGGCACATAGCTGAACCCATGCCCTGACCGAGGTCAACTCTGTTTTGTAGAGGGTCCCCATAGACCATGGGCTGTTGGGGCTGTGATATGAACATGGAAGCGGCCACCGTGACGCTCATCGTGGTTGCAGTGGATACCATTACGTGGGGCTGCTGCTGGGTGTTCAGGTTCATGATGAGGGGCTGGATGATAGTGGAGGGGTGGCTCCTCTCGGGCACGCTGGTGTATTTGCGTGTTTCTGTGGCCAGGGAGGTAAGATCCATGCCATGGGCGGTCATGATAATGGGAGCTGCGTTAGTGGCTGTTCTCAGATCTACTGTTCTCAGATCCACCACACTCCTACCATGGATCATCTGGCCTGGCTCGACACTCGAGGTCCCCGGGATGCTGGAGATCCTGCAGAGAGAGATGTTGTCCATAGACATGGAACCACGGCTGTAGGTGCTAGCTGTGGTGACCATGCTGGTTCCAACACTGACCTTCTCCAGCTTCTGCATCCTATAGAAGCTGTGCTGAGGAGACTGGTGGTATGGAGGGGTGTCTGGCGGACTGGCCTGTGGAGAGTAGCTGTCAAAGGTCGACTGTCGGATGAATCTGGTGGGCGAGGATAAAGGTGACGTGGCGGTGTTGACCGTCATTGGTTTCGCAGGGCTTGTGGGCTCTGCGACCATGTAGGGGGCATGCTGGGAGGATTGCTGTCTGAAGAGACGTGGGGATACGGCCCTTTGAGATGTCTGTGTCCCCTGGGCCATCACTGGGGAGGTGGGCCCCGAACCAGCCGACAGAGCCCCTATGCCTGGGCTGAATGTCTGAGTGGATATTTCGGCCCTCCTGGAGGGTGAGCGACATGGGCTCTCGGTGGGCGAGGCTGAGGGAGACAGAGGGGGGCTGGAGCTCTTGTAGTATGAGTACATCTTTGGCGAGCGGGGTTCCATGACATGCTCTGAAGATGTCGCACTCTCTCTAGCTTGGACCCCTCGGCTCTCGCCCACCCTCCTCGCAACCACCTCTCTTTGGCTGTATGCCTGTGTTATCTCCGCTATCTTGCTGCACACATTTGAGACGGTTGTGGTTGAAGTGGCAGGTCCTCCAGTTTGTCGACCATACATGATGGTTTGGGTGGTCGTCATTGTTTGACTAGCACTTGTGTGAGAGATGGTCACTGCATCCCGTGAATAAACCCCGTAGGCTGCTATTGTGGTGGCGGCCGCCACTGGAGTAATGCCATTTTTACCCGTCTGGCTCTTCATCCCGGCTTTATGGACATCTTTGGAGTAGTGTTGTGTCACCCGTACATCAGGGATCCTTCCTCCGGTCTCAGAGAAAGTCACAGGTGCAGAGAGCTGAGTGGGGCTGTTGCCAGGAGTCAATAGGTCATTGGTCTGCTCAAGCAGCTTAGCGAAGGCCGACCCTGTATCTAAAAGCTGCTTATCTGGATAGGTGCTGTCGTCTATTTCCACCTGCTCGTCTGCCTGCTGCTGTAACTCCAGGGCTGAGGATTGATGCATCTTAGTGATGTTTTGGGAGGTCTGGCGGATCTCTTCGTAGATGTCTCCTGTCTCTGCCGCCTCGTTTTCATAACTAGTCTCAGCCTGCTCGTACTCATACTCATCTTCATACTGTTGGCCATTCGTGTCATCCTCATATGCACTGTTGTGTCTCCCTTGTTGCTGCTGCTGTTGCTGTTTTTGTTGTTTCTGCAGCAACTCGGCTTTCCTCATCATTTCCTCATACACCTCCTCAGCACTCTTCAGGGGCTTGCTGCTGGAGGGCGTGGTGGTGGTTGAGGTCGTCGACGACTTCTCAGTAGGAGAGTACAGAGACATGAACGTGGGCAAGTTATACTCGCTGCCAGACTTGTAGAGTTTAGACTCGTATCCCTCAGCCTCTGAGTCAAGGCTCTGGGGGGAGTATTCTGAGGCAGAGGATCGGTGGAGCTCCTCCATCTCAGCAGCTTGTCGTAGCTCCTCAGTAGGGGAGGCATCCTCGATGGGGGAGAGGTTGCTGGGGGGCGTCTTGGATCTCTCCCTGCGTCTCTGGGCCCTCAGCTCCTCCTTATCTCTTTTGGTCTTCCTGGCCGTGCTGCGGATCCTCTGTTGCTCCAGGTCCCTCATCTTCTCCTGCTCCCGCAGCAGCTCCTCCTCCTCCCTCAGCTCGTCCTCCTCCGAGGAGTCCTCAATGGTGGGCAGCAGGGGGCCGTGGGAGCGGTGGCGGGCCTTCCTCTGCTGCTTGGCGTCCTCCAGTCTCTGCCTGCGACTGGGACTGCTGTCGCTGTCTTCCTCCATGGAGGAGATGGAGGTGGGGGAGGTGCCAGAGTTGTAGCTGGAGGTGGTGGGTGGTAGGGTGGAGGAGTACTCACCCCTGGAGCGCTCCTCGGGAGACCCAGTCAGGCTCTCCATCTCCAGCTCGGGCTCTCGGTCCAGGCTGAGGTCGTTCTCATTGTTGAGCTCCATGTCGCGGCTGTAGCTGTTGGTGTTGTTGAGCTCGATTGTCTTGAAGCGGCGCAGGCCCCCCAGACCCCCCTCCTCTCCTTCCTCCGCAGAACATTTGTAGATGTCGCTGGAGCTTTTGGTGTCCTCCTCAAAGCTGCTGGACTGGTGAGAGAGGCGGCGCTTCTCTTTCGACAACTCTGAGATGTGCTTGTGTGTTTTTTTAGGTTTTTGGTAGCCGTAGCCTTCGTCCTCCTCGTCCTCCTCCTCCATGTCCTCCTCCTCTTCCTCGTTGTCCTCGTCAGCGCTCATCTCCATGATCTGCCTCCTCATGAACTCCTCATCTGTCATCGGCTCCGGCTCGGCCACTTTCTTCTCCTCTTTGGGAGCGGCACTGCTCTTGTGCTCCTGTTTGGACTCCCAGTCCCCTCCGTCCTCCTCCTCCTCTTCCACAATGTCCTCCAGCTCCTCGTCAGAGTCATAGGCCTCCGGGGTGATGGACAGCGACCGGGGTCTCTGCTCTCGGTGGTGCCGGCCTCTGCCCCTTTCGCGCTCCCTCTCCTCAACTGGCAGGGTCTTGCACTCCAGCAGGGGCCTCATGGAGCTCTCCAGCTTGGTGATCTCGGAGGGGCTGGGGGGGCTGCCACGCCCGCTGATGCCCCTCTCGCTCAGCTTCATCTCCTCCTCCTGGATGAGGCCGATGATCTCGCTGTGGGAGCTGGAGATGCCGTCGGAGGAGTAGCCTGTGTCACTCAGGCTTTGGGGGCTCCGCGACAGGTCCTGAGTGCTGTTCTTGGTCTCCTAAGGGGATAGACAGAGAAAGACAAAAGAACTAATAAGTAAGCCATAAGAAATCAGCCAAAAACAATACATCCGACCAGGAAAAATACCTGAAAAAGACCTGAAAACCCCCGAAATGATCTTATGCAATGACTATTCTAACCATTTTATTCGTAATGTTCTGCTCCTCATAGAATTCCACCCATACTCACAGTGAACATTAGAGAACAGTGGGGATTAGAGTGGAGCACTTTGGTATTCACATCAGCACTAATTCAGAACCACTAACTAAGGCCTTGATGGCTTTGCATATTCATGGTTGTACCAATCTTAATGCTTTATATTTCAAGAGGAGCGATGGCTAAAATGAAAAACATTAATTTTCTCTGTGTGGATTAAATTCGTCAGTGCTATGGCTGGCGCCTGCTTCATCAGCATTATTTTCTAGACGTCAATAATAAGGTGCAGAGGAAGAGGGAAGGCACAGAAAAGATTGGATCCCATTTTCTAATCAATTACTATACTGTGGCTATAAACTAGCAATACATTATCCCATTTCAAATCCACTGAATGTCCTACAACCAACATCTTGCTTTAATATATAACAACACAGCCTTATCAAAATGTATTTCTGGGACACCTAAAAGGTGACTTACATCATATCTTGACTTCTTTATCTCTTTTACTGGTGTGATTGGTTCTCCCTTCTTCTGAGTCGGTTTGGTGTCTATGGCGGGTTCCACCAACTTGTCTGGTTTTGGTGTAGTCTCTTCCGTGGCCTTTGGTTGTTTCAGGGGCTCGATTGCAGGTGTAGGTGTGGCCTGGACAGGGGCCTTTGTGTCTCCAGGTTGCTTCGCTGCAGTTGGTTCGAAAGGTCCGCTCCCCAGGGCTGTCTGGGGCTTCTGCTGCTGCGGCTGCATCTGTCTCGGCCCTTCCTGCTGCTGATTGGTCAATTTTTGGAAGGGTGGCTGCTGAACAGGCTGCTGACTGGCCAGTGCCTGGTGGCGTGGAGAACCCATTGGTTGGTGCTTTGGAGACGGATGAGATACAGGAGAGGGATCCCGGAGCCCTCCAGACATCAGTCGCTGGGTCTGGCAGTTCAGACAGAGCCATTCTTTCTTCTGCAAAACAAATCAGAAAAACAAGAGAGAGAAAGTGAGGAAGTGAAGGGGCTACAGAGAGTAGGTACTGAAGAATATGACAAGAGTAGAACATCACTCCCACATTTCATGTTCATCTCCACTGTGATTCTGTGGATAAGGACAAGAGTGACAGCATGACTTCACTGTGATTAAGTCTGTGGGTCTCAGAGGAGAAAGTAGTACTGTCTATCGGCAGACTGCTACCAGATCAAGAGATATCACGCTTCTTTCTACAACACATCTGGGGAGCCGGCACACATAGCAATGATGTTCCCATAACAATGGGACTGAGTGGCGGCCCAGGTCCACTACTACAGTATACTCCGAGAAGTAAGCCTCTTAAAACTATGAAGCATAAAAGCCTCCCTGAAAGAGCAGCCAAACTGTTTAATAGTTTATTTCAAGTAGTAGTGTTTAGTTTTTTCTTTCTCTTAAGTGTGATTAGCAAAGCCACAAATTATATCCCTATTTCTCATTTGCTGGTGGACTCATAACAGCGATTGCTCTTAATACAGAAAGCAATACTGTGGTCCACTCCTCTATATTGATCTGACCACAGTGCAGACATGTTTTTTTGCCCACACTGAAGACGTCTATATCAGTCCGCTAATACAGGCCCAGTGCAGGTAAGGGGAGGGTTTGGCCGGCAGGCTGGGCGTGTCCTTGTCCCATTGGGCACTAGCGACTCCTGTGGCAGGCCAGGCGCAGTGCAAACTGACATGGTCACCAGGTGTACGGTGTTTCCTCCGACACATTGGTGTGGCTGGTTTCCAAGTGGGCATTGTGTCAAGAAGCAGTGTGGCTTGGTTGGGTTGTGTTTCGGAGGAGGCACGCCTCTTCGAAGTCTGTATGGGGGTTGCAGCAATGAGACAAGACTGTAACTACCAATTGGATACCACGAAATTGGGTACAAAAGAAATGTATATATATTTTTTTAAGTTTATTGAAATACCTTGCAAATACAACTTATTTCTATGTGAAAACTGAAAAGGTCTATTCATTATTTTTCATTAGACACTGTTACCCAGAGTAACTGGAGTGCTTACATTTTCATACTGGTCCCCTGTTGGAATCGAACCCACAACCCTAGCATTGCAAGCACCATGCGCTACCAACTGAGCCACATCATCACAAACCATTTGATGTTTCAATGTACTCAATTACTGTATTGTGCATAGTTTTTCTTCATGGTGATGGAAAGTCTACAGGTACAAACCTAACTGACCAGCCTTTAGGCTACAATACAGTAATGTACACTTAAATTAAGTGGTTTGTAAGTACGGTAAATTAATACTGCACAAAAACTGGTTGTTTTCCATGTGATTTGATCATGAAAAATATGTAATTTGATGTTTTGTGTCTTTGCCCATAACTTTGCCCATTTTGATGTAAATGTTTGAGGACAGGGTGTTGTCCTTTCTGGAATCCATTATAATGACAATCACAGAGAACGGGACAGGGCATCACATCTTACAATTCCAACTATTGAATCCTGCAAGATACTGTTCTAAATTATTTTTTTTAAATTGCCGAAGCTGATATTTCTCTATTAATATACGTTTTTAATTCAGATTTTTCAGCACCCCTACTCCCCCCCCATATGTAGTGCATTATACATCTGCATATACTGTAGACTACTCAATCCCCCTCTCTTTGTACTGTATATAGCGCAGCAAGCAGCCCCCCCCTGCCCCTCTCAAGTTGGAAGAGAGCTATTTTTACCCAGGGTACCATTGTTCTGCTCTAGCGCACACTTTCCTCCCCTCCCCAGTTCTACTGCTGCTACTGCTGATTCTCCAGACCAGGCAGCACTACCCTACACTACACTACACTACACTACACTACACTACACTACATCACACTATACTACATTACTCTACCCTACACTACACTACACTACACTACCCTACACTATACTATACTACACAACTCTACCCTACACTTACCTACCCTTCTACCCTACACTACTCCACCCTACACTACACTACCCTACCCTACACTACACTACATTACACTACACTACACTACACTACACTACATCACACTATACTACACTACTCTACCCTACACTACACTACACTACACTACCCTACACTATACTATACTACACTACTCTACCCTACACTTACCTACCCTTCTACCCTACACTACTCCACCCTACACTACACAACCCTACCCTACCCTACCCTACCCTACACTACTCTACTCTACCCTACTCTACTCTACCCTACACTACTCTATACTATACTACACTACAATACTCTACACTACACTACTCTACTCTACACTACCCTACACTACTCTACCCTACACTATACTACACTACACTACACTACACTACACCACACTACCCCACACTACACCACCCTACCCTACACCACACTAGGCCTACACTATACTACACTGAACTACACTGAACTACACTGCACTACACTACCCTACACAATAGTACACTAGACTATAGCACACTCTCCTTCACTACAGCACACTACACAACAGTACAGCGAACTACACTCCACAACAGCACAATACACTACACTAGGCCTACACTACACTATAATACTCTACACTACCCCACACTCCACTACAGCACAATATACTACACTACACTAAACTACAGCACACTACAAGACACTACACTCCACTACAGCACAATACACTACACAACACTAAACTACAATACACTACACTACCCTACACTCCACTACAGCACAATACACTACACAACACTAAACTACAATACACTACACTACCCTACACTCCACTACAGCACAATACACTACACAACACTAAACTACAGCACACTACACTACCCTACACTAAACTACAATACACCACACTACCCTACACTCCACTACAGCACAATACACTACACAACACTAAACTACAATACACTACACTACCCTACACTCCACTACAGCACACTACACTACCCTACACTAAACTACAATACACTACACTACCCTACACTCCACTACAGCACAATACACTACACAACACTAAACTACAGCACACTACACTACACTACACTAAACTACAGCACACTACAATCCACTACAGTACACTACAATCCACCACAGTACACTACATCACACCACACTACACTACACTAAAGAACACTACACGACAACACACTACACTACACTGCAATCCACTACACTACACTACAGCAGACTACTCTACAATCTACTACACTACCCACCAATACAGCTGACTACACTGCAATCCACTACAGCAGACTACTCTAGAATCCACTACAACACCCACCAATACAGCATACTACACTGCAATCCACTACACTACACTACAGCACACTACACTACACTACAGCTCACAACACTACAGCCCACTACTACACACTATACTACACTAAAATCCACTCCACTCCACTAAACTACAGCACAATACACTCCACTACACTACCCTACACTCCACTACAGCACAATATGCTACACTGCAATCCACTACAGCACACTACACTACACTACAGCACAATACACTACAACACACTACACTACAGCACAATACACTACAACACACTACACTACAGCACAATACACTACACTACACTCCACTACAGTACCTTACACTCCACTACAGCACAATACACTACACTACAGCACAATACACTACAACACACTACACTACAGCACAATACACTACAACACACTACACTACAGCACAATACACTACAACACACTACACTACAGCACAATACACTACACTACCCTACACTCCACCACAGCACAATACACTACACTACACTCCACTACAGTACCTTACACTCCACTACAGCACAATACACTACACTACAGCACAATACACTACACTAGACTACCCTACACTCCACAACAGCACAATACACTACCCTACACTCCACTACAGCACACTACACTACAGCACACTACACTACACTACAGCACACTACACTACAGCACACTACACTACACTACAGCACACTACACTACACTAAACCACACTACACTACAATCCACTACATCACACTACACAACACTACAGCACACTACACTACACTGCAATCCACTACACTACACTGCAGCATACTACACTACAATCCACTACACTACACTACACTACAGCACACTACACTAAACTACAGCTCACTACACTACAGCTCACTACACTGCAGCATACTACACTAAAATCCACTCCACTACACTACACTACAGCATACTACACAACAGCACACTACACGACAATCCACTACACTACAGCACAACGCCACAAAAATGAGGACCAGTCAGCACAGAGCCGACCAGAGGAAGAAGAAGAGAACCGGAGAGGCCCAACGGGCAAAGACGAAGAGAAGGACGAGAAGGAATGACAGAAAAGATGGGAGAGAAGTGGTGGAGGGTGAGGAGAAAGGACGAAATAGAGCAAGAGTGATGAGAAGAATAAAGGAAGATGGACAGACAAATAAGAAGGAAGAAATGAGGGAGATGGGCCCTAGTCAAAAGTAGTGCACTATTGGGAATATGGTGCCATTTGGGACGCAGTCTAGAAAGTAAATCAGTGTCTTATGACAGCAGAAGTAAAATCCCAGTGGGATTGCTTCCTTCTACCCAGCCAAGCTCTTGATGAACCTCTTGATGAGCCTCTCAGAGCCAGAGTGAGTTATTGACTTCCATCCACACTGCCTCTCCACTCCGTGGAAGGTAACCACAGCCCAGTTCCCCACAGCTACTGTACCACCATCCGTCAAACCTTATCTTCTAGAAGCACGTCCTCCATCCTATTGACACGACTACTCATTATCAATCCCCCTGTCGAGCACAATTGTAAAGTGGACCAAAGCAGAGTGTAGAGGGTCTCATGCGGTGTTACAGTAATGCAGAACCCCTCTCTTCATGTGTCCCCCTCTTTGCGCCCCTCCCTCTGTCCTATTTCCCTGTAAATGCTCATCTGGGATATTGTTACATGGCTATCTGGGCTAGTTATCAGCTAGCGTTGCCTGCTACTAGAGGCAGCTCCAGTGGACCAGCTCCAGAGGACCGGTCCCTGAGTGGCATGCTGGTCTCTGGGAGGGAGGAAGGCAGAGAGGAATGAAATGAAATGAAGGAAGGAAGGAAGGAAGGAAGGAAGGAAGGAAGGAAGGAAGGAAGGAAGGAAGGAAGGAGGGAGAGAGGGAGAGAGGGAGGGAGGGAGATCCATAGAGAGGAACAGTGGAACATCCCTATGCATATTAGAGCTGTAAAGACATTTCACAGATCCCTGCTCCTCCCTCTCCTGCTCTCTCTCTCCTGCCATGCTAGGGTTTAAGGCTACCTCCTTTGACATCTCTCTATAGCTCTCCTGCTCTCTCTCTCCTGCCATGCTAGGGTTTAAGGCTACCTCCTTTGACATCTCTCTATAGCTCTCCTGCTCTCTCTCTCCTGCCATGCTAGGGTTTAAGGCTACCTCCTTTGACATCTCTCTATAGCTCTCCTGCTCTCTCTCTCCTGCCATGCTAGGGTTTAAGGCTACCTCCTTTGACATCTCTCTATAGCTCTCCTGCTCTCTCTCTCCTGACATGCTAGGGTTTAAGGCTACCTCCTTCGACATCTCTCTATAGCTCTCCTGCTCTCTCTCTCCTGCCATGCTAGGGTTTAAGGCTACCTCCTTTGACATCTCTCTATAGCTCTCCTGCTCTCTCTCTCCTGCCATGCTAGGGTTTAAGGCTACCTCCTTTGACATCTCTCTATAGCTCTCCTGCTCTCTCTCTCCTGCCATGCTAGGGTTTAAGGCTACCTCCTTTGACATCTCTCTATAGCTCTCCTGCTCTCTCTCTCCTGCCATGCTAGGGTTTAAGGCTACCTCCTTTGACATCTCTCTACAGCTCTCCTGCTCTCTCTCTCCTGCCATGCTAGGGTTTAAGGCTACCTCCTTCGACATCTCTCTATAGCTCTCCTGCTCTCTCTCTCCTGCCATGCTAGGGTTTAAGGCTACCTCCTTTGACATCTCTCTACAGCTCTCCTGCTCTCTCTCTCCTGCCATGCTAGGGTTTAAGGCTACCTCCTTTGACATCTCTCTATAGCTCTCCTGCTCTCTCTCTCCTGCCATGCTAGGGTTTAAGGCTACCTCCTTCGACATCTCTCTACATCTCTCTCTCTCTTCTCCTCTATCCTTTTCCCTAAAAGCCCCATTCCCTTTTGGTGCATTTTCTATTCCTGTCTTTCCCTGGATTTGTTCACCCTCTCTCAGTCTCTCTCCTATTTTTATTATCCTCTACTTCCCAATTTCAATTCTATTGTTTATTTTTCTTCTTCAGATTTTCCCTTTTCTTCCTTACCTCTCTAATGCTCTCTTCACCTATATTAACTTGGCCATCCACGGTGCAATATCCTCGACGCAACTACCGTTGAATTGCTCCACTTGAACTCCTACCAAGTCATGATCTTATAAAGACTGTTCTCAGAGAAAGGAGGTGAAAGAGTCTGTCTTTGTAATCACTGGTGGTGGTAACCCAAGGTGAGGACAGTATTTCTGATCCTAGAGAAAGGAGGCCCTATAAACGTAATGCCGTACGAAAGGAACACACACACACGCACACACACACCTCTCCTTTACCCTCAATCTTTCTTTTTTGCTCTTACTCTCTCACCCTTGTTCGCTCTTTCTCTCACACACTCACTCTCTCTTCTGCTAAGGGTTGAAGTGTCACTAATGCAGTTACCCACAAAGAGCTTGTCTTCCCACTCTAGTGGTTGACTGAGACGACTATCTGCCTGATTGAAAGGCTTCAGAACTGGCTGCCTGTGACCCGCTTCATTGAGTAGTGGGCGTCTATGGTCCTGAGAGAGGAACATAAATATACACTTCTGATCTGGCACCAGGACTCTACTGTATTCTCTATAGTTAGGACAAGGAGTAGGACTATGAATGTGGTTCGATGCCAAGCAGAGAATAAATCTGTTTCTCTCATATAGGTGGCCTATGCTCTGTCTCTCAGTCCTCTTGAGTATGTAATACCATAGTGAGAGTTAAGTCAGTGTGTAAATTAGGTTAGAAAAGCTACTGAGGTCAAACTATCTTATTTGCCTAGGACATACACCTCAAATAAAAGCACACCCAGCATTTCTATAGTGGTGTGTACGACACGTCTCGTAGGCCTTCTGTTGGAGGAGAGTTGCCAGCAGCGACATGGGACAAACTTAATCTCCTCTCCCTCCATCCTCCCTCCCTCCCTCGTCTCCTCTCCCCTCTCCCTCCCTCCATCTCCTCTCCCTCTCCCCCTCCCCCCTCCCTCCGTCTCCTCTCCCCTCCCCTCTCTCCTTTCCCTCTCCCCCCTCCCACCCCCCTCCCATCTCCCCCGTCTCCTCTCCCCTCTCCCCCGTCTCCTCTCCCCTCTCCCCTCTCCCTCTCCCCCTCCCCTTCCCTCTCCCTCCTTCCCTCCATCTCCTCTCCTCCCTCCTTCCCTCCGTCTCCTCTCCCCTCTCCCTCCCCCTCCCTCCGTCTCCTCTCCCTCTCCCTCTCTCCTCTCCCCTCCCTCCCTCCCCTCTCCCCCCCTCCATCCCCTCTCCTCTCTCCTCTCCCTCTCTCCCCTCTCCCCTCTCCTCTCCCCTCTCCCCTCTCCCGTCTCCTCTTCCCTCTTCCCTCTCCCCTCTTCCCTCTTCCCTCTCACCTCTCTCCTCTCACCTCTCTCCCCTCCCTCCCTCCCCTCTCCCCCCTCCATCCCCTCTCCCCTCTCCTCTCTCCTCTCCCTCTCTCCCCTCTCTCCTCTCCTCTCCCCTCTCCCCTCTCCCTCTCCCCTCTCCCTCTCCCCTCTCCCTCTCCCTCTCCCTCCGTCTCCTCTTCCCTCTTCCCTCTTCCCTCTTCCCTCTTCCCTCTTCCCTCTCCCCTCTCTCCCCTCTCCCCTCTCCCCTCCCTACACTGCACTCCATCAAAGGGTTTAGCTGAGGCCAGCAGATCTGTACTGAAGCACAGTGCTGCTGCTAGAGCGGATACTGGACACCACCATTTCATGATTCATCACATTTGTACAGCTGCTCTCATCAGACCTTAGAAGCATTAGTCACAGAGAATAGAGCGAGAGAGAGAGAGAGAGAAAGAGAGAGAGAGAGAGAGGAAGAGATGCAGGAGACTTAGAGGAAGTTGGTACAGCAAAGAAGTGGTAACCACAGATGGTGCCAGACAGTGAGAGTGAGAATGAGGAAGTGAAAGAGAGATAAAAAGAGAGGATTATACACTAATGACACAGTAACGACACAGTAAAGCTCCAGCTGTGGAAGGAAACTAAACCACATGCGACGGCCATGATAGATCAGAACCCAGTCTGGAAAGCTATACATGCACACACATGCTGTAAAAACACACAGGTCCAGAGACTGATGCTAGCCAAACATTGCTGTACTGTAATGCTGATAGACTTGAGGCAGCCCAGCCAGGGAGACTAGTGTGCTCTGAGCCTGCTGGTCCATGTGACTGACTAGCCCACAAGGATGTGTCGCAAATGGCACCCTACTCTTTATATAGTGCACAGAGCCCTATGGGTTCTGGTCAAAAGTAGTGCACTACATAGGGTACCATTTGAGACACAACCACACAATAAAATGCAGAGGGATTTATGGAATTTCAGAGACAGCGTGTAATCTTAATCCTGTTGCCAGCATCAGGCAGCTGGAGAGACGAGAACAGGGTGTCGATGACGTCCCTAGCCCCCCTCTCGCCCTTCTCTTGCACCCCTCTTGCACCCCTCTTGCACCCCTCCCGCCACTCCACACAGTGACAAATGTCTGGATCAGGAGCGAAGGATTTCACCTCCTGGAGGGAAAGGGGAGGAACAGAGGAGAGAGAGGGAGGGAACAGTGACAATCTCCAGTCTGTTGTGACAACATGTATACCGTGTGTAGAGGCTTGTCCTAATCATCATTTGTCCTAATCATTATTTGTCCTAATCATTTGTGAAACATCAGCAAAACCATACAACAACCAAATCATGGTAATTCAAGCTAAAAGCACTACTATTCCATGCAAGCCATAGAGGAACAAAATAAGTAATAACAAAAGACTGTGGCTGTGTCTGAAATTGCACCCTATTACTTAGTGCACTACTTATGAGCAGGGACCTGGTCAAAAGTAGTGCACCATATAGGGAATAGGACGTCATTTCGGATCCACACAGTGGCCTATCTCAGCGCCGAGGCAGAATGGTGACTGAGGTGAGACAGAAGACATGTAGTCCTGGACAGAAATAGTGAAGAGCCAATCCTCCTTGAAGTTCAACCACAATCTCCGAACAACAACTCCTTCTCTCTTATCTCCCACTTTCCCTTCTTCCGGAAAAACTAGATTTTTCAATTAACCTTACCACAACACACACACACACACACACACACACATCAATACCAGTATTACAGTGTTATCAGCAAGGCTGCAAGACTGTTTTCCTGATTTATACAGTGCCTTTAGAAAGTATTCATACCCCTTAACTTATTCCACATTTTGTTGTGTTACAGCCTGAATTCTAAATGTATTAAATATATGTTTTCTCCCCCACCCAATACCCCATAACGACAAAGTGAAAACATGTTTTTAGAAATGTTTGCAAAATGTTTGAAAATCTAAAACTAGAAATACACTACATGACCAAAAGTATGTGGACACCTGCTCGTCAAACATCTCATTTTAAAATCATGGGCATTAATAAGGAGTTGGTCCCTCCTTTGCTGCTATAACAGCCCCTCTTCTGTGAAGGCTTTCCACTGGATGTTGGAACATTGCTGCGAGGCTTGCTTCCATTCAGCCACAAGAGCATTAGGGAGGTCGGGCACTGATGTTGGGCGATTAGGCCTGGCTCGCATTCGGCATTCTAATTAATCCCAAAAGTATTCAATGGGGTTGAGGTCAAGAATCTGTGCAGGTCAGTCAAGTTCTTCCACACTGATCTCGACAAACCATTTCTGTATGGACCTCGCTTTATGCACAGCGGCATTGTCATGCTGAAAAAGGAAAGGGCCTTCCCCAAATTGCAAGGAAGAATGGGAGAAAATCCCTAAATCCAGATGTGCAAAGCTGATACAGACATAGACACGACGACTCAAAGCTGTAATCGCCGCCAAAGGTGCTTCTACAAAGTATTGATCCAGGGTTGTGAATACTTACGTAAATTAATATTTCAGTATTTCTGGCTAATCTGGCTGACCAGTTCAGGAAGTGGTCAGGGATGCACTATGTGCTGATTTCTCCTCAGTCTGGACGTAATCAGGTGACCGAAAGCGCATACATTAGGTGACTTCATCAGCACTCCTCCCACAAGTTTCCAGAAAACGTGTGTTTTGAGACAGAGGCACCTTTTCATTATAACGTTGGAGGAAATACAGTACATTCCTAGTGGGTGAGGAACGCATTTGCTTGCCTCATAACTTTTAGCCAGCTAGGTAATATTTACAAAAACAATGTTTTGTTTGACTAAAATTATGCTAACTCGTTTGCAATCCCTTTAGTGTTGCTGGCTAGCTACAGAGATTAGCTGGATCGTTATCTACAGTAATTAGCTAATGCCATCAGTTGTTGTTGTGTTATTATCATACATGACATGACCAAAAGTATGTGGACACCTCCAGATTCCAACATCTCATTTCAAAATCAAGGGCATTAATATGGAGTTGGTCCCCCCTTTGCTGCTATAACAGCCTCCACTCTTCTGGGAAGGCTTTCAACAACATTTTGGAACATTGCTGCGGGGACTTGCTCCCATTCAGTCACAAGAGCATTAGTGAGGTCGGTTTAACCTGGCTCATAATCGGAGTTCCAATTCATCCCAAAGGTGTTCGATGGGGTTGAGGTCAGGGCTTTGTGCAGGCCAGTAAAGTTCTTCCACACTTCCATCTCAACAAACCATTTCTGTATGGACCTCAATTTGTGCACGGGGGCATTGTCATTGTCATGCTGAAACAGTAAAGGGCATTCACCAAACTGTTGCCACAAAGTTGGAAGCACAGAATCGTCTACAAAGTGATTGTACGCTGTAGCGTTAAGATTTCCCTTCACTGGAACTAAGGGGCCCGAACCATGAAAAACAGCCCCAGACCATTATTCCTCCTCCAACAAACTTTACAGTTGGCACTATGCATTGGGGCAGATAGCGTTCTCCTGGCATCTGCCAAACCTAGATTCGTCCATCGGACTGCCAGATGGTGAAGCGTGATTGGTCATTTCAGAGAACGCATTTCCACTGCTGTGAGCTTTACAAAACTAACTAGTTAAGCATTTCACTGTACTTGTGCATGTGACAAATAAAACATTTCCCCAATAACAGACTACAAGTCATGTTGAAAACAGTGGTAGGGGACATCACTGAATTCAAACACTCATTGCCTGCTCTCTACAACAGTGACAGCATGGGAGCAGGATGATACAGAATAAATAGAGAGGAACAGCGGTGGGGGGAAAGACTGAATGAAATAGAGAGCGTGTCAGTAAGAAGTGAATATTTAGAAAATGAAAAGGAGAAACAGAGTGAGACTAAGAGGAGTTTATTTGCTCCAGGGGAGGTGGCAGTGATGACAGTGTGGATAGACTCAAGAGAGAGCCCAGCCCCCTCTCTCTCCCTCTCCATCCATCCCTCCATCCTGGGAGCAGTAGCAGCTAGTGGGTGGTGTGCTGCGGGCTGGGTGGGGCTAGCCTGGGCCGTGTTGCATATCTCAGCACCACACATGTCTGGCATTAGGACTCCCTTTAATAGGATTCCCCTTAGCCACAGACCACGGCCATCTAAAGCAGGAAGTGACAGCAAAGAGGGGGTTGATCAAAGCCCCAGTGGTGCTTTAATGACATTTGTCAAGGAATACAAAATCAAATCTAAAATGTCTTATGTGACTAGCCTAATGAAAAAAGAACAGCAGAAGACAGAGTAAAGAACACCAGGGTCTGTATGTAATCGAACGCTCCAGAGTAGGAGTGCTGATCTAGAATCAGTTTAGCCTTTTAGATAATGAACAAGAAGGACAGGAGGGACCTGATCCTAGGTCAGCAGTCCTACTCTAAGACGCTTGATACATACAGTCGCAAATCTACCAAACTGTGAAGTGCAGAGAAAGAGAGAAAGTGAGACTGAAGGACAGGGAGAGAGAGAGCGAGAGAGCGAGAGAGAGAGAGACAGGGACAGAGAGAGAGAGCAATAGAAAGTGAGAGAGAGAAAAAGGGAGGAGGAGGATATTAGTGTGAGATAGAGTTGGAGGAAGAGAGAAAATAGAGTGCCTTCCAAAAATGTACAGTGAATTAGTTCCGCCTCATCAAATTGGCAGCATTCTGCTCCTGGCGGGGATATGCTTTGGGTGAGGATCCTCGTTCATCATGCTATGGATCTGTCCCAAATGGCACCCTATTCCTCCCTATGGGCCCTGGTCAAAAGTATATAGGCTACCATTTGGGACGCAGGCTGTGTTTAAAGAGCATCATTGCTGGACAAAACACAGCAGCAGCAATGCTACTGACATCTAAATCAGTCCAGTTTTGAGGGCTTTAAATAGCAAAGCACTGAAAGCAAACTGTGGGAACACAGGGTGACATGAGAATAATGTAAGTGGGTGTAAAGTGCTGTTGTGTTGTTCCTCTGGTGTACATCAGCCCAGACACACCCTAACTCTAACCTGCCAGCACAAATACACACGCACATACAGGGTTGTAATCCATTACATGTAATCTGATTACAAAAAAAACTGTAACTGTAATCAGTTATGTTACCTGCAAAAATATTGTATTATATATAATTATCAGATTATAGATACTTATGAAAAACTAGATAATTACTACATTCAATTCAGCAAAAAAGGCACACGTTTAAGTTTGTTCCACCTGATGGGGTCTGACCACACATCAGAGACCACTATGACGACACACCAAAAGCATTTGATGAATCCTTTTTCTCTATTACTGACTTTGGGGAATACAAAAGTTACCTTACTGATTACAATTTTGGACAGGTAACTAACTAGTAACTGCAACAGATTACATTTAGAAAGTAACTACCCAACTCTGAGCACATACACACAAACATGCACGCATTCACACACACACTCAAACCTGGGATGAACCTACTGGTATGTTAAACTGTGCTTTAGTTTAGAGAACTGTGTTTTGGACACAGTGCTGAACAAGCATTACATCCAGGACTGTATGAGTGACAGACTGAACCAAAACAGCACTATCATCACTATCCAATGACCACACAAAACCACTCACACATAAAACTGTTGACATAATCAGGAAAACTGGGGACCTGTCCACACTAACTACCGGGTTCTACTACCGGGTTCTACTACCATTTCTGACAACCGCGTTTCTGAATGTTCAGTACATCCAAGCTAGTGCATCCAGATACAGCTTGCGGTTGCAGTCAAGTGCCTGAGTTGGAATACTATGGATAGAATGATTTGATAAAGGTATGTCACCTAAAACAATGAATTAGTGTGATTAACTAGAGTTTAGCACTCCCTCCCTGGGATAAGCTGAATACACACACGCATATGCACACTCCCACAGATCTAGCCCAGGAGAGATCCCTGGGAGGAACCCACTGGGCACACAGTGGTTGAATCAACATTGTTTCCACGTCACTTCAATGAAATTACGCTGAACCAACGGGGAATAGACGTTGAATTGACGTCTGTGTCCAGTGGGAAGGAAGGTAGTGTTGTCAGGGAGACAGAGACAAGGCCTTTAATCGTTGGTGCCTTTAATCCATTATTGATTTCCCCCACAAACACACAGACAGACCATAACAAACAATCAATCCCTGCACACGCTGCACTAACAAACAAACCTGCTCGCTAAAGACACCATCCGAAAGGAAACAGAACTTTACATTCAAATGAATGCAATTCACTTTCCACGCTTTCTAGGCACTACAACCTAAACTTTATATATTCACAACAAACACAGTTTCATTAACACAATGAGCGGTTTGTGTCCTTCAAGCATAATGGATCTACATCCTGTGTGTGTGTATGTGTGTGTGTACAGTATGTGTGTGTGTGTGTGTGTGTGCGTGTGCGTGTGCGTGTGTGTGTGTATGTGTATGTGTGTGTGTGTGTGTGTGTGTGTGTGTGTGTGTGTGTGTGTGTGTGTGTGTGTGTGTGTGTGTGTGTGTGTGTACACATACATGTGGACATGTTGAACTATTCTTGAATATTAAACAAACAAAAATTTGTCCAACTGGGGACATTTTGTTAGTCCACACGATGTCAAATGCTATTTCTAGGGGGTTTAGGGCTAAGGTTAGATTTAGTGTTAGAAATACGTTAAGGGTTAGGGCTAGGAGCTTGGGTTAGTTTTAGGGTTAGGACCTAGGGTTAGGGTTAGGGTAATAGTGAGGGTTAGGGTTTACGGAAAATAGGATTTTGAATAGGACTGAATTGTGTGTCCCCCACAAGGTTAGCTGTACAAGACTGTGTGTGTGTGAGCACATACGTGTGTGTGTGCGTACGTGTGTTTTTGTGTGTGCGTGTGTGTGTGTGTCTACGCCTGCAGGGAGATGTTTCTGCAGCAATTGACTCAGACACCCCACATCCCCCATTACACTGCATCACACTGAGCTCTCAGACTGTCAGCCAATCAGCATGGCTCTTAGGAGCGCGCTCACACTGGGCCTGTGGAATTGTCTATTTGCACTGAGGCAGAGAGGGGGAATTTAGATGATTAATTCTGGCTGGTTTGATTGTGTTTGTGTGTTTGTGTGTGTGTGTGTGTGTGTGTGCGTGTAAGAGCGAGAGCGAGAGCGAGAGCGAGAGAGAAAGAAAAAGCAGGAGAGAGACTGCTGTTTATAGCTGCTAGGCATAGGAGTTTGGTTGCACCTTAATTGGGGCGGACGGACTGGTGGTAATGGCTGAAGTGGAATGAGTGGAATGGTATCAAACACACGGTTTCTGCGCAACAGCATCTCTTCAACCTCAAGAGGCTGAAGAAATGTGTCTTGTCACCTAAAACCCTCACAAACTTCTACAGATGCACAATCGAGAGCATCCTGTCGGGCTGTATCACCGCCTGGTACGGCAACTGCACCGCCTTCAACTGCAAGGCTCTCCAGAGGGTAGTGAGGTCTACACAACGCATCATCAGGGGCAAACTACTTGCCCTCCAGGACACCTACAGCACCCGATATCACAGGAAGGCCAAAAAGATCATCAAGGACAACAACCACCCTAGCCACGGCCTGTTCACCCCGCTATCATCCAGAAGGCGAGGTCAGTACAGGTGCATCAAAGCTGGGACCGAGAGACTGAAAAACGGCTTCTATTTCAAGGTCATCACCATAATTTGCAAATAAATTCATTAAAAATCCTACAATGTGATTTTGTGGATTTTTTTCTAATTTTGTCTGTCGTAGCTGACGTGTACCTATGATGAAAATTACAGGCCTCTCTCATCTTTTTAAGTGGGAGAACTTGCACAATTGGTGGCTGACTAAATTATTTTTTCCCCCACTGTACATATTCTTATTCCATCCCCTTATATTGTGTGTATAAGGTA
Organism: Salmo trutta; assembly: GCF_901001165.1. Taxonomy (NCBI): domain Eukaryota; kingdom Metazoa; phylum Chordata; class Actinopteri; order Salmoniformes; family Salmonidae; genus Salmo; species Salmo trutta. The sequence continues at coordinate 23,064,999 of NC_042986.1, forward strand.
GTCGTTATGAATTTGTTAGATTATTTGTTAGATATTACTGCATTGTCGGACTAGAAGCACAAGCATTTTGCTACATCTTCTGCCAACTTGCTACCCATGGCCCGGCTAGCTGTCTGAATCGCCGTGACCGCAACCGACCTCACTACTCACTGGACCCTTTTGATCACTTGGCTAAGCATGCCTCTCCTTAATGTCAATATGCCTTGTCCATTGCTGTTCTGGTTAGTGTTTATTGGCTTATTTCACTGTAGAGGTTCTAGCCCTGCTCATTATACCTTATCCAACCTCTCAGTTCCACCACCCACACATGCGATGACATCACCTGGTTTCAATTATGTTTCTTGAGACAATATCTCTCTCATCATCACTCAATGCCTAGGTTTACCTCCACTGTATTCACATCCTACCATACCTTTGTCTGTACATTATACCTTGAAGCTATTTTATTGCCCCCAGAAACCTGCTCCTTTTACTCTCTGTTCCGGACATCCTAGACAACCAATTCTCATAGCTTTTAGCCGTACCCTTATCCTACTCCGCCTCTGTTCCTCTGGCGATGTCGAGGTGAATCCAGGCCCTGCAGTGCCTAGCTCCACTCCTATTCCACAGGCGCTCTCTTTTGATGACTTTTGTAACCGTAATAGCCTTGGTTTCATGCATGTTAACATTAGAAGCCTCCTCCCTAAGTTTGTTTTATTCACTGCTTTAGCACACTCTGCCAACCCGGATGTCCTAGCCGTGTCTGAATCCTGGCTTAGGAAGACCACCAAAAACTCAGAAATCTCCATCCCTAACTAAAACATTTTCAGACAAGATAGAACGGCCAAAGGGGGCGGTGTTGCAATCTACTGCAGAGAGAGCCTGCAGAGTTCTGTCCTACTATCCAGGTCTGTACCCAAACAATTTGAACTTCTTCTTTTAAAAATCCACCTCTCTAAAAACAAGTCTCTCACCGTTGCTGCCTGCTATAGACCACCCTCTGCCCCCAGCTGTGCTCTGGACACCATATATGAACTGATTGCCCCCATCTATCTTCAGAGCTCGTGCTGCTAGGTGACCTAAACTGGGACATGCTTAACACCCCAGCCATCCTACAATCTAAGCTTGATGCCCTCAATCTCACACAAATTATCAATGAACCTACCAGGTACCACCCCAAAGTCGTAAACACGGGCACCCTCATAGATATCCTCCTAACCAACTTGCCCTCTAAATACACCTCTGCTAATTTCAACCAAAATCTCAGCGATCACTGCCTCATTGCCTGCATCCGTAATGGGTCAGCAGTCAAACGACCTCCACTCATCACTGGCAAACGCTCCCTGAAACACTTCAGCGAGCAGGCCTTTCCAATCAACCTGGCCAGGGTATCCTGGAAGGATATTGACCTCATCCCTTCAGTAGAGGATGCCTGGTTATTTTTTTTAAATGCCTTCCTCACCATCTTAAATAAGCATGCCCCATTCAATAAATTTAGAACCAGGAACAGATATAGCCCTTGGTTCTCTCAAGACCTGACTGCCCTTAACCAACCCAAAAACATCCTGTGGCGTTCTGCATTAGCATCGAACAGCCCCCGTGATATGCAACTTTTCAGGGAAGTTAGAAACCAATATACACGGGCAGTTAGAAAAGCCAAGGTTAGCTTTTTCAAGCAGAAATTTGCTTCCTGCAACACAAACTCAAAAAAGTTCTGGGACACTGTAAAGTCCTTGGAGAATAAGAGCACCTCCTCCCAGCTGCCCACTGCACTGAGGATAGGAAACTCTGTCACCACCGATAAATCCACTATAATTGAGAATTTCAATAAGCGTTTTCTACGGCAGGCCATGCTTTCCACCTGGATACCCCTACCCCGGTCAACAGCACTGCACCCCCCACAGCAACTCGCCCAAGCCTTCCCCATTTCTCCTTCTCCCAAATCCAGTCAGCTGATGTTCTGAAAGAGCTGCAAAATCTGGACCCCTACAAATCAGCCGGGCTAGACAATCTGGACCCTTTCTTTCTAAAATAATCTGCCGAAATTGTTGCAACCCCTATTACTAGCCTGTTCAACCTCTCTTTCGTGTCGTCTGAGATTCCCAAAGATTGGAAAGCAGCTGCGGTCATCCCCCTCTTCAAAGGGGGGGACACTCTTGACCCAAACTGCTACAGACCTATATCTATCCTACCCTGCCTCTCTAAAGTCTTCGAAAGCCAAGTCAACAAACAGATTACCGACCATTTTGTCACGGCTGTCTGAAGGATCGGACCAAAATGCAGCGTGTTCGTAGTTCCACATATTTATTTATTCAATGAAACTAAATGCAATACATTAAATACTTGAAACACAAAAAACAACAAACCGTGACGCAGAGAGGAAAACACACTACTCAAAATGAATCACCCACAAAAACAGGTGGGACAAACATCAACTTAAATATGACCTCCAATTAGAGGTAACGAGGATCAGCTGCCTCCAACTGGAGATCAACCCAAACAACACCAACATAGAAATACAAAACTAGAAACTGAACATAGAAATACAAAAACAGACAAACACCCCCTGTCATGCCCTGACCTTGGGTCATGGGTGCACCTCAGCCACGCTCAAGGTCCTAAACGATATCTTAACCACCATCGATAAGAAACAATACTGTGCAGCCGTATTCATTGACCTGGCCAAGGCTTTCGACTCTGTCAATCACCACATCCTCATCGGCAGACTCAACAGCCTTGGTTTCTAAAATGATTGCCTCGCCTGGTTCACCAACTACTTCTCTGTTAGAGTTCAGTGTGTCAAGTCGGAGGGCCTGTTGTCCGGGCCTCTGGCATTCTCTATGGGGGTACCACAGGGTTCAATTCTTGGGCTGACTCTCTTCTCTGTATACATCAATGATGTCGCTCTTGCTGCTGGTGAGTCTCTGATCCACCTCTATGCAGACGACACCATTCTGTATACTTCTGGCCCCTCTTTGGACACTGTGTTAACTACCCTCCAGACAAGCTTCAATGCCATACAACTCTCCTTCCGTGGCCTCCAACTGCTCTTAAATACAAGTAAAACTAAATGCATGCTCTTCAACCGATCGCAGCCTGCACCTGCCCGCCCGTCCAGCATCACTGCTCTGGACGGTTCTGACTTAGAATATGTGGACAACTACAAATACCTAGGTGTCTGGTTAGACTGTAAACTCTCCTTCCAGACTCACATCAAACATCTCCAATCCAAAGTTAAATCTAGAATTGGCTTCCTATTTCGCAACATAGCATCTTTCACTCATGCTGCCAAACCTACCCTCGTAAAACTGACCATCCTACCAATCTTCGACTTCGGCGATGTCATTTACAAAATAGCCTCCGATACCCTACTCAATAAATTGGATGCAGTCTATCACAGTGCCATCCGTTTTGTCACCAAAGCCCCATATACTACCCACCACTGCGACCTGTACGCTCTCCTTGGCTGGCCCTCGCTTCATACTCGTCGCCAAACCCACTGGCTCCAGGTAATCTACAAGACACGGCTAGATAAAGTTCCCCCTTATCTCAGCTCGCTGGTCACCATAGCAGCACCCACCTGTAGCACGCGCTCCAGCAGGTATATCTCTCTGGCTACCCCCAAAGCCAATTCCTCCTTCGGCCGCCTCTCCTTCCAGTTCTCTGCTGCCAATGACTGGAACGAACTACAAAAATCTCTAAAACTGGAAACACTTATCTCCCTCACTAGCTTTAAGCACCAGCTGTCAGAGCAGCTCACAGATTACTGCACCTGTACATAGCCCATCTATAATTTAGCCCAAACAACTACCTCTTCCCCTACTGTATTTATTTATTTATTTATTTTGCTCCTTTGCACCCCATTATTTCTATTTTGCACTATCTTCCACTGCAAATCTACCATTCCAGTGTTTTACTTGCTATATTGTATTTACTTCGCCACCATGGCCTTTTTTGCCTTTACCTCCCTTAACTCACCTCATTTGCTCACTTTGTATATAGACTTATTTTTCTACTATATTATTGACTGTATGTTTGTTTTACTCCATGTGTAACTCTGTGTTGTTGTATGTGTCAAACTGCTTGCTTTATCTTGGCCAGGTCGCAATTGTAAATGAGAACTTGTTCTCAACTTGTCTAGATGGTTAAATAAAGGTGAAATAAAATAAATAAAAATAAATAAACACTCACATTAACATCTGCTAACCATATGTATGTGACCAATACAATTTGATTTGATTTGGATTGTGAAGACTACGTACAATTCACCATATGGCAATAACCCGTGTACATTTGGCGCCCTCTGGGTAGAGAGTCCATTTCTTCTGTGTATTGTGGGAGTGTCGTTTGGAGAGGACTGAGGGGCGTTCAGCAGGGCTCTATGTTGTGTTACATAGAACCAACATGCCTTTCTGACATTTAGAATAAGAAATCATGTCAGCTCTACATTTCTAATAAAAGAGGACCACTGCGCTCTCACAAAAGTTTGACTGGTGCCTAAAACCCATCAATTCAGATATGCAAAGATCTACATTTCTACCTGCAATGTTCAACAACGTTTGAATAGTGAATGTGGCTCTGCTGTGGTAGTGATGTGTTGTGGGGTGAGGGAGGTGAGGTTGTGTCAGGGATGGGGGATGGATGGGGGAGGTTGGAGGGGGAGGGTGATGAGAAGGGGAGGGAAGAGGGGGGAGGGGTCATCAAGGTACTGACCAGGATTGCATGCAAAACAGCAGCTGTCCAATGCCAACGGTTATGTAATCAAATGCACTAATGCAGACACACACACACACACACACACACACACACACACACACACACACACACACACACACACACATACACACACACACAAACAAACAAACTACAGCTCAGCCTAGTCACAGTTGCATTAAAACACTGTTGCCATTATGCACAGCAAATAGTTTATTCTCTCTGGGTAGGATATAAGAGCAGCTCTTTATCTCAGTCAGTGCCAGTGTTGTGTATTCTGCCTGTCTCGGTGTGTTTCAGTCTCACCACAGCCAGTGATGGAGGCCTGACAGCAGCTCACAGGCTGGCTCCTACTGCACTGAACAACAACGTGCTGCAACCACTACTCTTAAAATCAACAAGATCTCACGGTTTTACCAATTTGACTTCAGATTCTGACATGTTTCCCAAACGTCAATTTTTGAAGTTGCTTCAAACGTCAAATTTAGAAGTTAAGGGGTTAAGGTTTTGGATAGGGTTAACCCTTTACACTCGTGGGATTGGCCTATATGGATAGGGCTAAATTAAAATGTTTCTTGCATATGCAAAACAATGGTAGCAATTGAAAGGGAACAGTTAGGAGATTATGGGAAAATGATTAGACCAAAGGTGAGAGGACACAACAGTTCACCAATAAGACTGAATTCAAACATTACACTGTTGATTTTATGTGCATTTTACATTTACTGTACTTTTCGCTGCATTTGTTGATAACAAAATATGAAAATACTCTGGATACATTAAGTAACATGATAATAATATTCCTGAATGTGGGGTAGGTGCAACATGAGACAAAGAAATTACAAGGGTTTGAGTGAGAAGGCTGACTGGTGTCTACAAGTGGCCGCACACCTCTCCAAAGTGTGTACCGTTCCTAAGTAATTTCAATGCACTTTCATGACTCAAAGAGCCTTCAACTATAAGGTGCTTTTTTGAGCTCTCCTAGCTGTGCCGTTGAGGAACTAGAGCAAGCACAGTTATTTTGTTTGGAATACAACTAGGCATCCTCGCCATCACAAAGTTAGTGTTGTTGTTTCCACAATCCAAAAATGGTTAATCATAAATTGCAATCTGATTCAGGTGGGTATCATTTTAAAGCTTGTTCTACTGCCAACATGACTAGTTAACCTGTTTAGGATAGGGGGCAGTATTTTCACGACCGGATAAAAAACGTACCCGATTTAATCAGGTTATTACTCCTGCCCAGAAACTAGAATATGCATATAATTATTTGATTTGGATAGAAAACACCCTAAAGTTTCTAAAACTGTTTGAATGGTGTCTGTGAGTATAACAGAACTCATATGGCAAGCCAAAACCTGAGAAGATTCCATACAGGAAGTGCCCTGTCTGACCATTTCTTGTCCTTCTATAGCCTCTTTATCAAAAATAGAGGATCTCTGCTGTAACATGACATTTTCTAAGGCTCCCATAGGCTCTCAGAAGGCGCCAGAACGGGGAATGATGACTCTGCAGTCCCTGGGCGAAAAACAGTAGGGTTTTTGGAAAGTGGTCGTTCTGAGAACAATGACACAGGTGCGTGCGTGCATGTGAAGACTCCATTTTCTATTTTCAGTGTTTGAACGAAAACAAGCTCTCCCGGTCGGAATATTATCGCTATTTTATGAGAAAAAACGCATAAAAATTGATTTTAAACAGCGTTTGACATGCTTCGAAGTACGGTAATGGAATATTTTGAATTTTTTGTCACGATATGCGCCGGCGCGTCACCCTTCGGATAGTGTCTTGAACGCAAGAACAAAACGCAGCTATTTGGATATAACTATGGATTATTTCGAACCAAAACAACATTGGGTGTTGAAGTAGAAGTCCTGGGAGTGCATTCTGACGAAGAACAGCAAAGGTAATCCAAACTTGGTGGGTGTCAAAATAGCTAGCCATGAATATTGCAAAATGTGCTTTCACCGAAAAGCTATTTTAAAATCGGACACCGCAATTGCATAAAGGAGTTCTGTATCTATAATTCTTAAAATAATTGTTATGTTTTTTGTGAACGTTTACCGTGAGTCATTTAGTAAATTCACCGGAAGTTTTCGGTGGGTATGCTAGTTCTGAATGTCACATGCTAATGTAAAAAGCTGGTTTTTGATATAAATATGAACTTGATTGAACAAAACATGCATGTATTGTATAACATAATGTCCTAGGAGTGTCATCTGATGAAGATCATCAAAGGTTAGTGCTGCATTTAGCTGTGGTTTTGGTTTTTGTGACATTATATGCTAGCTTGAAAAATGGGTGTGTGATTATTTCTGTCTGGGTACTCTCCTGACATAATCTAATGTTTTGCTTTCGTTGTAAAGCCTTTTTGAAATCGGACAATGTGGTTAGATAAAGGAGAGTCTTGTCTTTAAAATGATGTAAAATAGTCATATGTTTGAAAAATTTAAGTTTTGGGATTTTTGAGGTGTTTGTAATTCGCGCCACGCTCTATCATTGGATATTGGCGAGGCGTTCCGCTAGCGGCACATCTAGATGTATAAAATAGGACATTACAGTGTTAGGCTTTCACAATGCAATTCAGGGAAACAGATCATCATTTTGAAAGGAGTCATGAGTGCATTCAGGTGCATGTGTGGCGGCGAATTATCTTCACTATAGACAAACATAGGCTCATTCTGTTGAGAACAAACCAGGGTATGACGCCAAGTCATCTTGTAACTGTACATCAAACATAGTGATCATAAACGTTGACACTGCATGTGACATGTGTTTTATGATATGGAAATGTGAAGTACATATTGGGACTCAGGGTTTTGGCTTGCTTGTATGACAACAAAGTGGTATTTATTATAGTCCTCAACGTCTCATCTTTCAAAATACATAGAGTCCTCTTGATTTACAGTATTGCCCTCACTCAGACAACCAAAAATTGAGTGTGAAAGGCTACAACATTAAGTTTTGGTATTCATTCCGAATGGTTAAGTTAAGGTTTAAGGTTTGGGATACGGTAAACAAAATAAAAAGACTGTTTACCACTGGGATTGAATTCGTGACCTTTCGGATCTGGAGTCATGTGATTATGCCCCACCACCACCATGGACCAAAATAACAGTATTTGGTGTCTTTCTAATATACAGTATGACTCTTATTTGAATGTAATATCTTATGTTGTTCTTGTCTATAACTGTTCTTTACTTTGTCATGTATTTGTATATTGTATGTGGACTCCATGATGAGTATCTGCTGCATGTACAGTAGCTAATGGGGATCCTAATAAACTAAACTATTGATGTCAAAACACATTTTAACACACATTGTACATCGTTACACACATGCTAATGAAGACTAATCCAAGGCAAAGGACACAGGGAAAGAGAAAAGAATATAGGCATGCATACACTACCGGACAGAAGATAGCCCTATTTGGTAAAAGACCAAGTCCATTTTACGGCAAGAACAGCTCAAATAAGCAAAGAGAAACGACAGTCCATCATTACTTTAAGACATGAAGGTTAATCAAAATGGAAAATGTAAAGAACTTTGAAAGTTTCTTCAAGTGCAGTCGCAAAAACCATCAAGCGCTATGATGAAACTGGCTCTAATGAGGAAGGAAAGGAAGACCCAGAGTTTTCTCTCCTGCAAAGGATAACTTCATTAGAGTTACCAGCCTTAGAAATTGCAGCCCAAATAAATGCTTCACAGAGTTCAAGTAACAGACACAACTCAACATCAATTGTTCAGAGGAGACTGTGTAAATCAGGCCTTCATGGTCGAATTGCTACAAAGAAACCACTACTAAAGGACACTCATGTTTCTTGGGCCAAGAAACATGAGCAATGGATATTAGACCGGTGGAAATTTGTCCTTTGGTCTGGAGTCCAAATTGGTCTGGAGTCCAACTGCCGTGTCTTTGTGAGACGCGGTGTGGGTGAACAGATGATCACACTTAACCAGCATGGCTACCAGAAAATTCTGCAGTGATACGCCATAAATGGCGCCGACAGAGATGGTCGTCTCGCTTTGCATTTTTAGGAAACTATGCAGTATTTCGTTTTTTTATGTATTATTTCTTACACTGTTACCCCAGGAAATCTTAAGTCTTATTACATACAGCCGGGAAGAACTTTTGGACATAAGAGCAACGTCAACTTACCAACATTACGACCAGGAATACGACTTTCTCGAAGCGGATCCTCTGTTTGGACTACCACCCAGGACAATGGATCGGATCCCAGTAGGCGACCCAAAACAACGGCGGCGCAGAAGGAGCAGACAGAGCGGTCTTCTGGTCAGGCTCCGTAGACGGGCACATCGCGCACCGCTCCTGAGTATACTACTCGCCAATGTCCAGTCTTTTGACAACAAGGTAGACGAAATTCGAACAAGGGTTGCCTTCCAGAGAGACATCAGAGATTGTAACATTCTCTGTTTCATGGAAACATGGCTCACTCGGGATACGTTATCAGAGTCGGTACAGCCACCACCACAAACAAACATCACTCTGGTAAGAAGAAGGGCGGGGGTGTATTCCTTATGATTAAGGTCATGGTGAGATCATAACAACATACAGGAACTCAAGTCCCTTTGTTCACCTGACCTAGAATTCCTTACAATCAAATGCCGACCGCATTATCTACCAAGAGAATTCTCTTCGATTATAATCACAGCTGTGTATACCCCCCCACCCCCAAGCAGACACTTCGACGGTCCTGAAAGAACTTCATTGGACTATGTCAACTGGAAACCACATATCATGAGGCTGCATTTAAAGCTAATCTGAAAACAAGGCTCCCTAAATTTTATAATCATATTGAATGCGCGACCCGGGCTGGCAGCATTCTGGATCATTGCTACTCTAACTTCCGCGACACATACAAAGCCATCCCTCGCCCTCCTTTCTGCAAATCTGACCATGACCTTATTTTGTAGCTCCCAGCCTATAGACAGAAACTAAAACAGGAAATGCCTGTGCTCAGGTCTGTTCAACGCTGGTCTGACCAATTGGATTCCACGCTTCAAGATTGCTTTGATCACGTGGACTGGGATATGTTCCGGATAGCCTCAGACAACAACATTGATGTATACGCTGATTCGGTGAGCGAGCTTATTAGCAAGTGCATCGGTGATGTTGTACCCACGGTGACTATTAAAACCTTCCCCAACCAGAAACCGTGGATTGATGGCAGCAGTTGCGCAAAACTGAAAATGTGAACCACTGCTTTTAATCATGGCAAGGTGACCGGAAACATGACCGAATACAAACAGTGTAGCTATTCCCTCCTAAAGGCAATCAAACAAGCTAAGTGTCAGTATAGAGACAAAGTAGAGTCGCAATTCAATGGCTCAGACACGAGACGTATGTGGCAGTATGTTTACGGACATATTCAATCAATCCCAATTCCAGTCTGCTGTTCCCACATGCTTCAAGAGGGCCACCATTGTTCCTGTTCCCAAGAAAGCTAAGGTAACTGAGCTAAACGACTATCGCCCTGTAGCACTCACTTCCATCATCATGAAGTGCATTGAGAGACTAGTCAAGGATCATATCACCTCTACCCTACCTGACACCCTAGACCCCCTCCAATTTGCTTACCGCCCCAATAGGTCCACAGACGACGAAATCACAATCACACTGCACACTGCCCTAACCCATCTGGACAAGAGGAATACTTATGTAAGAATGCTGTGCATCGATTACAGCTCAGAATTTAACACCATGGTACCCTGCAACTGGTCCTGGACTTTCTGACGGGTCACCCCCAGGTGGTGAGGGTAGGAAACAACATCTCCACCCCGCTGATCCTCAACACTGGGGCTCCACAAGGATGCGTTCTCAGCTCTCTCCTGTACTCCCTGTTCATCTATGATTGCGTGGCCATGCACGCCTCCAACTCAATCATCAAGTTTGCAGACAACACTACAGTGGTAGGCTTGATTACCAACAATGATGAGACAGCCTACAGGGAGGAGGTGAGAGCTCTGGGAGTATGGTGTCAGGAAAATAACCTCACACTCAACATCAACAAAGCAAAGGAGATGATCGTGGACTTCAGGAAGCAGCAGAGGGAGCACCCTCTGGTGGAAAGTTTTAAGTTCCTCGGTGTACACATCACAGACAAACTGAAATGGCTGAAGAAATTTGGCTTGTCACTGAAAACACTCACAAACTTCTACAGATGCACAATCGAAAGCATCCTGTCAGGCTGTATCATCGCCTGGTATGGCAACTGCTCCGCCCACAACTGTAAGGCTCTCCAGAGGGTAGTGAGGTCTGCACAACGCATCACGGGGGAAAACTACCTGCCCTTCAGGACACCTACACCACCTGATGTCACAGGAAGGCCAAAAAGATCATCAAGGACAACAACCACCCGAGCCACGGCCTGTTCACCCCGCTATCATCCAGAAGGCGAGGTCAGTGAAGGTCCATCAAAGCTGGAACGAGAGACTGAAAAACAGCTTCTATCTCAAGGCCATCAGACTGTTAAACTGCTGCCAACATACTGACTCAAATCTCTAGCCACGTTAATAACTTAAAATTGGATGTGTCGTGTCTTTGGCTATTGGCTATTAAGTGAGATGACATGCTATTCTATAAAATAATTTCTCTGTAATTAATTTTACCTGATTAAGCTAATCATGTAAATGTAAAAAGCTAGAAAGTCGGGCACCACGAAATAATGTTTATAGAGCTGTTATCTTCCGAATAAACTCTTAAAGACCTGGTCATCTTTTACCTCACCTTATTTCAGTCTCATCTGAACATTGTAGAATTCTTGGTTATCTTCACGAACCCTGGCTAACAAGTTGAATCAGCAATACAAACTTTGGTTTAATTATTTATTTACTAAATACCTAAATCATCACACAGAATTACATAAACACAGAATGGAACAGACATTGATTACTAATTATGTCCTACAAGAAAATGTCCCTGGGGGATGGAACCTGAATGACGGCTGGTTACACAAAGAGAGGGGGTTGGGCTTGAATGAAAGAGTGCGAAGACTGAGTAACAAAGGGAGAAGCTATGCTATCGTAAATACAGAATCTTATGCATTCTAAATAACCGCCCATTTGGAAAAGGAAAATGCAATAAATATTTACTCTGAGCTGCGCTTCAATAGGTTGGTTGTAGATGGAAGGCCGTGTTGCCCAACAGAGATCTTCCTTGTCCTTTGAAGAGTGTCTCTGGTGGTAAAGTGAATATGTTGTAGTATCGTCGTTGTGTGGTAGACTGGATATGTCGTCCGTCCTTTCCTAGCCCACGTTTACAGCGGCCGCTGCTAACTCAACGGCTAGGACAACGGCTGGAGAACGGAACGACGCCGTTCTCCAGACTTAGTCAACACACCTAGTCAACATCAAACCCACTGCTAGCTAGCCAACCTTTACCGACTAGCAGCACTGTAGAAACTAATACATTACAACGGAACGATTTGATTAGTGTAGTGTTAGCTAGCTACATAGTTGTCTTTGTCATAGTTTGATAATTGTGTAGTTTAGAGTAATTATCGAGGTTAGCTAGCCAGCTATTTTCGTCCCCCGCGGCGCCATTTTCCAAACCTAGCCAACTATTACCGACGAGCAGCATTGTAGAAACTAAATACATTACAAAGGAACGTCTTGATTAGTGTTATGTTATCTAGCTACATAGTTGCCTTTGTACCATGATAAAGGTGTAGTACTGAAACTATCGAGGTTACCTAGCCAGCTACACTTTCAAACAAAGTCAACAACGCAGCCACTGCTAGCTAGCCTACTTCACCAGCCAGCAGTTCTGTATCATTTTAGTCAATAAGATTTTTGCAACGTAAGCTTAACTTTCTGAACATTCGAGACGTGTAGTCCACTCGTCATTCCAATCTCCTTTGCATTAGCGTAGCCTCTTCTGTAGCCTGTCAACTATGTGTCTGTCTATCCCTGTTCTCTCCCCTCTGCACAGGCCATACAAACGCTTCACACCGCGTGGCCGCTGCCACTCTAACCTGGTGGTCCCAGCGCGCACGACCCACGTGGAGTTCCAGGTCTCCGGCAGCCTCTGGAACTGCCGGTCTGCGGCCAACAAGGCAGAGTTCATCTCAGCCTATGCTACCCTCCAGTCCCTCGACTTCTTGGCGCTGACGGAAACATGGATTACCACAGATAACACTGCTACTCCTACTGCTCTCTCCTCGTCTGTCCACGTGTTCTCGCATACCCCGAGAGCATCTGGCCAGCGGGGTGGTGGCACTGGAATCCTCATCTCTCCCAAGTGGACATTCTCTCTTTCTCCCCTGACCCATCTGTCTATCGCCTCCTTTGAATTCCATGCTGTCACAGTTACCAGCCCTTTCAAGCTTAACATCCTTATCATTTATCGCCCTCCAGGTTCCCTTGGAGAGTTCATCAATGAGCTTGACACCTTGATAAGTTCCTTTCCTGAGGATGGCTCACCTCTCACAGTTCTGGGTGACTTTAACCTCCCCACGTCTACCTTTGACTCATTCCTCTCTGCCTCCTTCTTTCCACTCCTCTCCTCTTTTGACCTCACCCTCTCACCTTCCCCCCCTACTCACAAGGCAGGCAATACGTTTGACCTCATCTTTACTAGATGCTGTTCTTCCACTAATCTCATTGCAACTCCCCTCCAAGTCTCCGACCACTACCTTGTATCCTTTTCCCTCTCGCTCTCCTCCAACACTTCTCACTCTGCCCCTACTCGGATGGTATTGCGCCGTCGCAACCTTCGCTCTCTCTCTCCCGCTACTCTCTCCTCTTCCATCCTATCATCTCTTCCCTCTGCTCAAACCTTCTCCAACCTATCTCCTGATTCTGCCTCCTCAACCCTCCTCTCCTCCCTTTCTGCATCCTTTGATTTTCTCTGTCCCCTATCCTCCAGGCCGGCTCGGTCCTCCCCTCCTGCTCCGTGGCTTGACGACTCACTGCGAGCTCACAGAACAGGGCTCCGGGCAGCCGAGCGGAAATGGAGGAAAACTCGCCTCCCTGCGGACCTGGCATCCTTTCACTCCCTCCTCTCTACATTCTCCTCTTCTGTTTCTGCTGCTAAAGCCACTTTCTACCACTCTAAATTCCAAGCATCTGCCTCTAACCCTAGGAAGCTCTTTGCTACCTTCTCCTCCCTCCTGAATCCTCCTCCCCTCCCCCCCTCCTCCCTCTCTGCGGATGACTTCGTCAACCATTTTGAAAAGAAGGTTGACGATATCCGATCCTCGTTTGTTAAGTCAAACGACACCGCTGGTCCTGCTCACACTGCCCTACCCTGTGCTTTGACCTCTTTCTCCCCTCTCTCTCCAGATGAAATCTCGCGTCTTGTGACGGCCGGCCACCCAACAACCTGCCCGCTTGACCCTATCCCCTCCTCTCTTCTCCAAACCATTTCCGGAGACCTTCTCCCTTACCTCACCTCGCTCATCAACTCATCCTTGACCGCTGGCTACATCCCTTCCGTCTTCAAGAGAGCGAGAGTTGCACCCCTTCTGAAAAAACCTACACTCGATCCCTCTGATGTCAACAACTACAGACCAGTATCCCTTCTTTCTTTTCTCTCCAAAACTCTTGAACGCGCCGTCCTTGGCCAGCTCCCTTACTATCTCTCTCAGAATGACCTTCTTGATCCAAATCAGTCAGGTTTCAAGACTGGTCATTCAACTGAGACTGCTCTTCTCTGTGTCACGGAGGCTCTCCGCACTGCTAAAGCTAACTCTCTCTCCTCTGCTCTCATCCTTCTAGACCTATCTGCTGCCTTTGATACTGTGAACCACCAGATCCTCCTCTCCACCCTCTCCGAGTTGGGCATCTCCGGCGCGGCCCACGCTTGGATTGCATCCTACCTGACAGGTCTCTCCTACCAGGTGGCGTGGCGAGAATCTGTCTCCGCACCACGTGCTCTCACCACTGGTGTCCCCCAGGGCTCTGTTCTAGGCCCTCTCCTATTCTCGCTATACACCAAGTCACTTGGCTCTGTCATATCCTCACATGGTCTCTCCTATCATTGCTATGCAGACGACACACAATTAATCTTCTCCTTTCCCCCTTCTGATAACCAGGTGGCGAATCGCATCTCTGCATGTCTGGCAGACATATCAGTGTGGATGACGGATCACCACCTCAAGCTGAACCTCGGCAAGACGGAGCTGCTTTTCCTCCCGGGGAAGGACTGCCCGTTCCATGATCTCGCCATCACGGTTGACAACTCCATTGTGTCCTCCTCCCAGAGTGCTAAGAACCTTGGCGTGACCCTGGACAACACCCTGTCGTTCTCCACTAACATCAAGGCGGTGACCCGATCCTGTAGGTTCATGCTCTACAACATTCACAGAGTACGACCCTGCCTCACACAGGAAGCGGCGCAGGTCCTAATCCAGGCACTTGTCATCTCCCGTCTGGATTACTGCAACTCGCTGTTGGCTGGGCTCCCTGCCTGTGCCATTAAACCCCTACAACTCATCCAGAACGCCGCAGCCCGTCTGGTGTTCAACCTTCCCAAGTTCTCTCACGTCACCCCGCTCCTCCGCTCTCTCCACTGGCTTCCAGTTGAAGCTCGCATCCGCTACAAGACCATGGTGCTTGCCTACGGAGCCGTGAGGGGAACGGCACCTCCGTACCTTCAGGCTCTGATCAGTCCCTACACCCAAACGAGGGCACTGCGCTCATCCACCTCTGGCCTGCTGGCCCCCCTACCTCTGAGGAAGCACAGTTGCCGCTCAGCCCAGTCAAAACTGTTCGCTGCTCTGGCACCCCTATGGTGGAACAAGCTCCCTTACGACGCCAGGACAGCGGAGTCAATTACCACCTTCCGGAGACACCTGAAACCCCACCTCTTTAAGGAATACCTAGGATAGGATAAAGTAATCCTTCTAACCCCTCCCCCCTAAAAGATTTAGATGCACTATTGTAAAGTGGTTGTTCCACTGGATATCATAAGGTGAATGCACCAATTTGTAAGTCGCTCTGGATAAGAGCGTCTGCTAAATGACTTAAATGTAAATGTAATGTATCACTTCTGGAGTGAATAAGAGTTAAAAGTTCATACCAAGTTGCCATACTTTTAGCTCATGCTATATTCTGGCTGGTATAGTCGAAATTCATCCTTTCGGCGTGTTGATCGTCATCTTCACATTGAAATTCGATGCTAATTTCGTTAGGTTATTATCTGAGCCCTTTCAACGTCCTCGGAACACAAAGTTACATTTTCGTCAAGGGCTTTATATAGGAGGGGAGAGAAGGGCGTGTTTCATAGTTTATAACCAATGTCTGTTCACATGGGCAGGGCCACTGAGTTGAGCATAGTTCACTCATAAAAACCCAATTCTCTCATTTGGAAGCTGAAATTACATTTAATCTTTTCACAAATAGTTTCATATTTATACATTTAAATTGCACAACAATTCCATGTGAATCTGATAACTATAATGTGTAGACTTTCCAAGATACAGTTTATGTCATCCTATCATTTGTAATAATAAGTACCAACGCATATTTTCAGCTGGTTGGATTACCGAAATGTGGTTCCTTTCCCCACACCTTTTGATGTTCCCAGACTCTCTATGTTTAACAAAGGCTTTTCAAGAGTCATTCTGTAGAGTCAAGAGAGAGGAAAGGGAGAAAGGTATTTATGGGGGGGTCATAAACTTCACCCACAGGCCAATGTCATGACAGATGTAATAAATGTATCACTAGTCACTTTAAACAATGCCACTTCATATAATTTTTACATACCCTACATTACTCATTTCATATGTATATACTGTACTCACCATCTACTGCATCTTGCCTATGCCGCACTGCCATCACGCATCCATATATTTATATGTACTTATTCTTATTCATTCCTTTACACTTGTGTGTATAAAGTAGTTGTTGTGAAATCGTTAGATTACTTGTTAGATATTACTGCACGGTCGGAACTAGAAGCACAAGCATTTTGCTACACTTGCATTAACATCTGCTAACCATGTGTATGTGACCAATACAATTTGATTTGATTTGATCCCAACTGGTTTGGCCTTAGTGGAACTATCATTTGTTTTTCAACAGCACAATGACCCAACACACCTCCAGGCTGTGTAAGGGCTATTTGACCAAGAAGGAGAATGATGGAGTGCTGCATCATGGCCTCCACAATCACCCGACCTCAACCCAATTGAGATGGTTTGGGCTTAGTCGGATCGCAGAGTGAAGGAAAAGCAGCCAACAAGTGCTCAGCATTTGTGGGAACTCCTTCAAGACTGATGGAAAAGTATTCCAAGTGAAGCTGGTTGAGAGAATGCCAAGAGTGTGCAAAGCTGTCATCAAGGCAAAGGGTGTCTACTTTGAAGAATCTCAAATATAAAATATATTTTGATTTGTTTAACACTTTTTTTGGTTACTACATGATTCCATATGTGTTATTTCATAGTTTTGATGTCTTCACTATTATTGTACAATGTAGAAAATAGTAAAAATAAAGAAAAACCCTGAGTAGGTGTTCTAAAACCTTTGACCGGTAGTGTACATAGTACTGCATACATACTGGAATAACTCCAAACAGATACTGTATAGGCCTATATCCAGTACTATACAGCCCAACTTCCCTTGGACCATTCAAGGTGAAACCCAAGCAGTCAGCCTTAAGGGGAAATATACAGCCTCTCCGTGCTCCACTGCACACAGGCATAAACAGCCCCTCAGCACACCCACCCACCCGCGCACCCGCGCACCCGCACATACATACACAAGCGCACATGCACACACTCCCTCACACACACACACCACACGACTCCACCCAATCAAACCACACCAGTGGGTTGTATCAATAAGAAGTCCAGTGTTGGAGAGTGAAACTGCAGATCTAGTAGAGGACCATCAATTCTCCCAGGGTCCTCTGGGAGTACTATGCCTTCTGTCTGAGGGCAGATTCTCCAATACTCTGGATTTGTACTGTACTGCGCTGGGCTGTGAGACTGTGGACAGTTGTGGATAGATGACTGCTTCTCACTCCTGGTGTAGTATACAGTAATGGTGAGGAAGAGGAGGGGAATGAGGAAGAAGAGGAGGAGAAGGGAGAGGAGGAAGAAGAGGAGGAAGAAGATGAGGAGGAAGAGGAGGGGGAGGAGGGGGAGAAGTAAGAATAGGAGGAGGGGTAGGAGGGATAAAAGTAGGATGGGAGGAGGTTGAGGAGGTAGAAGAAGAGGAGGAAGAGGAGGAGTTCAGGTAGACTTGTAGCCAACTCCTTTGTCATTCATTATCATGTTGTCATGGCATTTGTGACATGATATAGGAATTGAAGAAAGCAAAAACATCTCTGCTTCTAGTCTAGAGGTCAGGCTCTGTGTATAAATACATTTTGGGGTTGGATGTTGAATAGAGATGTCTCATTGGGCCAAATCAGTTTCAGTGGCTCTGATTGGCTGAGGACACCTACAGTATGCCAGGTAGGCAGGTGCAGTGTAGTCCTGACGACAAACTCTTGATCACTCATCACCTCATCATGCAGTAGTGGGCCTAGTTTGAGGCTAGCTCCAGGCTAACTGGTGCTCGCTTCGGGACTTAGACGTTAGCCAGGAGTAGACACTCGTGTAGCAGCTAGCTAGCTGCGATGATCCTGTGTAAATGTTCAGAGCTTGCGGTAGGAGTCTAGAGATGTGGAAGAGAAAGAGTAGTCCGATATGCTCTGGGTTGATATCGCGCTGTGCAAACTGGCAGGAATTGATCGGGTTGAGGCTGGTTGATGTCCAAGTTAACGGTGAAGACTGCTAGCAGTGGCTAACTGACTACTAGCTAGTAGCTAGTTAGCTGGCTAGCTTCTGATGGGGGTTCCGGGTTCTAAAGTATAAAAATAGCAGATCCGTACCACATTGGGTGAGGCGGGTTGCAGGAGAGCATAGTCAGTCCGTAGATGGAAAGTGAGATTAAAATATATACGAAGAAAACGATATATACACGGGACAGGACGGGACAAGACAAAAACACATGTCCGACTGCTACGCCATCTTGGAGTCGGAGACTGTGTTAGGTTTGGCCACAGGACCCATAGGGCGGGTGGATGGCAGTTTTGTGCACACACACACGCGCACACACACACACACACACACACACACACACACACACACACACACACACACACACACACACACACACACACACACACACACACACACACACACACAGATATATACCCAAGGACTGGATGAATCTCAACGCATCTCCTTCTTTCTCTTTCTGGATTTCTGCATCCTTCTCTCACATTTATCCTCTCAAACCTCGCCTTTCTTGTTTTCTCTTTTTATTTCTCCCCTTCTGCTTTCTGTGTATGGCAAACATGCCTGAAATTCATCCATAAGGCTCATAGAATGTTGTGACAACATAAGAGACTGTTTAAGGCCCTATAAGTGATGAGTTAGCACTAAACATGTAAAATGTTAACATTTGAATGGAAACTGAATAAAACATCCATCAGTAATAACTGTCTTTCTTTATACAACCCCCAGATCAAACAAAGGATGTTTCTCAAGGCTCCAACTAAATTAACATAATACAGTTTGAGAAAATGCAGCGGCCATCCCCCTCTGAAAGCTGTAATTTTAGCTTCTGACCTAAATATTGTTCTGGGTGGAAATGACAGTGTTTGAAGAGAAGTGTCAGTCTATATTATCATTACAGTACAATGGAGATTACTGAGTTTTTTTATGTTGTGTGAACTCCCACTGCGCTCTAGATAGAACCCACTCTTTCTCTCTCTGATGCCCACTCCAACATTTACATTCTTTGTCTGCCTTTCCCTCTCTCATCCACAGTCATAAGGATCCCTAGCTGGTCACAGGTCACCTTGCAGCTTGAATGACCACTGAAACTAAGTGGTCTGACTGACTGACTAATACAAGATAGGTAAAGATTATGTGACTGGTAGAAAAAAACAGATGAATGACTGGAGGATTGGATAACTGACTAACTCGCTGAATAATTTACTGACAGAAAGACCCACAGACAGACTAAAACACTAACTGAGTGACTGACTGTCTAGCTAACTGACTGACTGTATGGCTGAAACACTGACTGACTATCTGGCTGACTGACCGTTGACTAACTATATGGCTGAAGCACTGACTTAGGCCATACTGACTGACTGACTATCGGACTAACTGACTGACTAACTAACAGAGTAACTGACAGACAGACTGACTGGCTGTGGTTTCTCCCGTGCAGCCTACAGTAAGGCAGCACTGGAATATAAAGCACTGTGCTGGCTGCAGCTGGATTTTTCTAGTTCTCCCCATCCGTGCTGTAGCTCTTCCCATCTCTCTCTCACACACACACACACACACACACACACACACACACACACACACACACACACACACACACACACACTAGCACAGTACACGCCCCCTCGTTTTTCGGCTCTCTTCTTTCGCTCCCTCCTCATTCATGGTATATCCTTCTGCCTCCACCTTCTTATCCTCCTCTCATCCATCCCTTCTTTCTCCGCATCTCTCTGTACCTCTCCCCCTCTCTCTGACCTTCCCCTCCCTCTCCCCCCAATCCCTCTCTCCCCACCCCCCCTCTCTGCGTTTATATGAGGGTCATTATTGTTTAAGGGAATGGTCTCTTGGAAACATTCCTTGCACATCACGGTAACATTCCTATGAAAATGTTAGTTAATGACTTAATAAGACTCTTATGGAAACGTTCTCTAAAGTAGTGGGAATGTTTATTGTTAGCTGGGGTGTTGTGTGGCTGCTGTTGGGTCCACCCCTGAGACCAGGGCCTGACTTTCTGGTCCATTACATCCCAACCCCTCCGGGAGTTCCAGTTCTTTATCATCTCCCTCTCTCCATCTTCATCCTTTTATTAGCTGCTTTCTCTCTGTTGGGCAACGGTTTTGGCCGTGCGCAAACGGGTGATGGAGCCCATCTTTTTGTGTAAAGCTTCCCTTATACCCAGCAGCAGAGTGATGTGAGAGGCAGAGAGAGAGAGAGAAAGAGAAAGAGAAAGAGCAAGAAAGAGAAAGAGAGAGAGACAGAAAGAAAGAAAGAAAGAAAGAGAGAGAGAGAGAGAGGAAGAGAAAGAGAGAGAGAGAGAAAGAGAGAGAAAGATAAAGCAACCTTTACATTTCCTTATTTGTCCACAGCATCACACA
The DNA here is from genome assembly GCF_901001165.1 of Salmo trutta. NCBI lineage: Eukaryota > Metazoa > Chordata > Actinopteri > Salmoniformes > Salmonidae > Salmo > Salmo trutta. The sequence goes on from NC_042986.1 coordinate 23,085,814, forward strand.
ACAAAAATCTTAGGAGAGACATGCTACATCAAAAAAATGCATAGCTCATCCCTCTTTGTCAAACATAGGACGGTAAGCTTTGTGTCATGTCGAGATGAACGACATGCTGATGTCAGGAGGTTGTTGCTTTGGCTGTTGTCCCTCTCTCTTCTAGAGAAAAACAGAGACAGAAGGGATTGCTAATGGAAAATGGATGCTTGGTCTGTTTCGCTCTTTGTGTTGTTGTTTATTTTGCTGTGTTTCTGCAAAGAGCCGTTCAGTGTTTAATTGTGGTTTCTAAAAATCATTTGTCTAGAAAGACCTGTGTGTTATAGCCCGGGGGTGATCTGCCTCACCCTCCATCTTACTATGGAGAGAGGAACAGATTTAACACTTAAGAATCTAAGCCGGTGGGGATTTAGCATGGTCAAACCAAAGATCATTCAGCTATTTGATTTAGAATTTTATGACCCTTTAGGTATCAAATGAGTCTTGTGAGGCTTGTGGGCATCCTAGAGTAAAACAACCGACATATAGGTGAGAGTCTCACCTTTCCATAGAGGGGTCATATTAGTGTGTAGCCCAAACTGTTGGGACGCTACAGACAGAAGTTGGCAGATCAGCAGTACCGACTTCAGATGAGTCCTGTGAAGCTTGTGGGGGTCGTAGAGCAGAACGAAGAACACCATCGTGTTCATGAGAGTCGTTTCTTTCCGTATAGTGGTAACCGTTCGGACTCTACAGACATCTCGGGATGTCTCATGCAGTGGCGGTTCTAGACCATTTCAACTGGGGGGGCCAAGCTGGGGCCAGTTGTACTGTTAGAGGGGCCAGTTACATTAGACGTTATTGTTGTCATATCGTTTTCTTCACTGCATTGCAGGCATTAGCAGGCAAAAGACCATGTTCATAATCATCATCGTTGCCACTGTCTAATAACGGATGTAAAAAAAGAACGATAGCAAAAATTAGTTATGTAAAAATGATTTCATACTCCACATTTAGGGGGGCCACAAGGGGGTCCAAAATTGTTGTCACAGGGGCACTGGCCCCCCCTGGCCCCCCAGAACCGCTAGTGGTCTCATGGTCTGACAAACACCGCTGTAGCTCTGCCAACTTTCACCGCAGATGCAGAAGGCTGCTATCAGCAGATGCTGTGGATTGAGACGCAGCCCAAGTAAAAAGATATGTAATCAGATATTTCTAGCTTAAACAGACTGATGTTTATGGGCATTATTTTATTATCATTAGGTGTCTCCTAAAAAATTCATTACACATCACCGAGCCAGTTAAGGACCTGATTGGTGAACCACTGATCCATTCACAGCTTCCTGTCTGTTGGCAAGTTTAGGAACACTCACAGTGTTTTCAAGATACAGTGTCCACACCTTGACATACATAATTACATTGTGCATGTTCAATTACTCAGTAATTATTATTCAACATATCCTCACGTGGGATTTAAACTTACAACCTCTTGGTTCACAGTACTTCCATCTTCCTGCTACTCCACCATGTCCATGTAAGGTAGGCTCAGTTAATTTGACTATTCTCTTATCATTGATTTTATTTACTTATTTAAGCAATTTATGGGCTTTCTGTATAGTTGTCTAATGTTGGTGGGGCATATTAACCTGTTTTAATTAAAGTCCTTTTTATTAGATCAGATAGGTGTTATAACTGTTACTAAATAATGGCATTAACATATATTGCTAAGAATGTGAGTAGAACCCAGAACACCCTAAGCACTATCGCAATAAGGGCTATCTCTAGGCCATGTGCTTACTGGGGCAGTATAGTTAGGCCCTGTACAGAAGAAGCCCTAACCCCTCATCCCTAAGCATCCTTAGGCACTAGATCTGAAACAAAGGGTATTTTGTACTTATTGTAAATACAGTATGTATTTACAGTATGTTTCAAATTTCAAGTTTTTGCCACATGCACAAGTACAGTGAAATGTCTTTCTTGCTTGCACTTTCCCAACAATGCAGTAACCAATATCAGTAGTACAAAAACAAAAAAAGTCAAGTACAACAAAAACATAATAGACGAACACGAGAAAGTAAGTAAGCTGCAGTGCATTCGGAAAGTATTCAGACCCCTTGACTTTTTCCACATTTTGTTACATTACAGCCTTATTTTAAAATTGATTAAATAAAACAAAATCCTCATCAATCTACACACAATAACCCAAAATGACAAATGTAATGTATTAAAAATAAAAAACAGAAATACCTTATTTACATAAGTACATAAGACCCTTTGCTATGAGAGTCGAAATTGAGCTCAGGTGCATCCTGTTTCCATTGATCATCCTTGAGATGTTTCTACAACTTGATTGGAGTCCACCTGTGGTAAATTCAATTGATTGGACATGATTTGGAAAGGCACGCACCTGTCTATAAGGTCCTACAGTAGACAGTGTATGTCAGAGCAAAAACCAAGCCATGACGTCTAAGGAATTGTTCATAGATCTCAGAGACAGGATTGTGTCGAGGCACAGATCTGGGGAAGGGTACAACACATTTCTGCAGCATTGAAGGTCCCCAAGAACTCAGTGGCCTCCATCATTCTTAAATGGAAGAAGTTTGGAACCACCAAGAGTCTTCCTAGAGCTGGCCGTCTGGCCAAACTGAGCAATCGGGGGAGAAGGGCCTTGATCAGGGAGGTGACCAAGAACCCGATGGTCACTCTGACAGAGCTCCAGAGTTCCTCTGTGGAGATGGGAGAACCTTCCAGAAGGACAACCATCTCTGCAGCACTCCACCAATCAGGCCTTTATGGTAGAGTGGCCAGATGGAAGCAATTCCTCAGTAAAAGGCACATGACAGCCCGCTTTGAGTTTGCCAAAATAAGAAACAAGATAAGAAACAAGATTCTCTGGTCTGATGAAACCAAGATTAGTTGGCCAACTCTTTGGCCTGAATACCAAGCGTCATGTCTGGAGGAAACCAAGCACCATCCTTACGGTGAAGCATGGTGGTGGCTCAGTTGGTAGAGCATGGTGTTTGCAACGCCAGGGTTGTGGGTTCGATTCCCACGGGGGACAAGTACGAAAAAAAAAGAAAAAAAAAATTCTTTATGAAATGTATGCATTCACTACTGTAAGTCGCTCTGGATAAAAGCATCTGCTAAATGACTAAAATGTAAATGTAATCATGCAGTGGGGATGTTTTTCGGCGGCAGGTACTGGGTGACTAGTTAGGATTGAGCGAAAGATGAACGGAGCAAAGTACACAGAGAGAGAGAGAGATCCTGCTCCAGAGCACTCAGGACCTCAGACTGGGGTGAAGGTTCACCTTCCAACAGTACAACGACCCTAAGCACACAGCCAAGACAACGCAGGAGTGGCTTCGGGACAAGTCCCTGAATATCCTTGAGTGGCGCAGCCAGAGCCTGGACTTGAACCCAATCGAACATCTCTGGAGAGAACTGAAAATAGCTGTGCAGCGACGCTCCCCATCCAAACTGACAGAGGTTGAGAGGTTCTGCAGAGAAGAATGGGAGAAACTCCCCGAAGTACAGTACAGGTATGCCACGCTTGTAGGGTCATACGCAAGAAAACTCGAGGCTGTAATCGCTGCCAAAGGTACTTCAACAAATGTGAAAATGTTTTTAAAAAACTGTTTTTGCTTTGTCATTATGGGGTATTGTGTGTAGATTGATGAGGGAAAAAACAATTTAATACATTTTAGAATAAGGCTGTAACATAACAAAATGTGGAAAAGTCAAGGGGTCTGAATACTTTCAGAATGCACTGTATTTACAGGGTCAGTTCCAGGGTCAGTGCCAATAGCATATTTATAATGTGTATGCAATAGGGTTAATGAACTTTGAAGTAAATCTCTGCTCTGTTGATCATAGTCATTGAGAAGTATCATTAAAAAGGGTTAATATGCCCCACCAACATAACAATACAGAAAGCCCTTAAATTGTTGAAATAAGTAAATCAAATCAATGATGAGAGAATATTCAAATGAACTGCTGGCACAGACATGGAAGTGTAGCAGAAAGATCTGAATGCCGTGAACCAAGAGGTTGTGAGTTCAAATCCCAGGTGAGGACATGTTGAATTATAATTAGTGTATAAATAACCTTGCACAATGTAATCATGTATGTCAAATATGTGAATTGAAAAAACAATGTTAAAAGCACTGTGTGTGAGAGTATCCCTACCCTTGCCAACAGACAAAATGAGCTGTGAATGGATCAGTGGTTCACCAATCAGGGCCTTGATGGGCTTGGCAACAGTAACAAGGTGTGACGTGTAATGATTTTTGTTTTTTGGAGAATATTTCTTTGGGACACAGAAATGTTCTACAACATTAATGTCTAGAACATTAATATCTTACCTTCTGAGAACATGGCAACCATGTTCTGCGTATGTTTGGTGGGACGTTGATGGAATATTCTCCTAACCTTCAGAAAACTCAAAACAGGAATGTTTTTGCAAAATTCTCATGAAACGTGTCTAGAACATTCATATATTTTATTCTGAGAACATGGCAACCATGTCCTGTGTATGTTTGGTGGAACGTTACAGAAAATGATCCTAACAATCAGAAAACTGGACACATGAATGTTCTTGCAACGTCCCATGAAATGTGTCTAGAACATGAATATCTTATATTCTGAGCAGTGGCGGTCAGTGCCATTTAAGATGAGGGAGGATGATACATATTTTTTATGAACATGGCCTTATTTCTATTACAACATATTGGATGACTGTCATTCATATTCCATTCACCCAGTTTAATGTATAATCGATAGGTTTAGGCTATTACAAATTTTCCCTGTACTCATCATGAGATTGCTACAACCTACAGTAGCCTGCGAATTAAAGTTTACAACGTACTGTAGGTGCACAGGTCAAGAGAATTCTGAGTAATCAAGGTGACAGACAGTGAAACATTCAATACCGCCTTGCACACTCTTGCCTGCATCTAGCTGATCTTGGGTGTAACAATTTTCAACAGAATCGGCGCAATGAAGACACCCCTGATCACACGCAAAAACTGTTCACATTCATACCAGACACATACAAACAGCTTGTTGTATATATAATTCCTTCTCGCATCTATGTGCTCTCCTCCTCTCACCTTTTCCCTTCACTAGCTCACGCTCCCCCCTCTCTCTCTTGCTTCCCGTTAATTTCGGAAGAAATTCATTTGTTCAAAACTGTTTAACTATTGTCTTTCTCCCTCTTTGAGTCAACTACCACATTTTATGCACTGCAGTGCTAGCTAGCTGTAGCTTATGCTTTCAGTACTAGATTCATTCTATGATCTTTTGATTGGGTGGACAACATGTCAGTTCATGCTGAAAGAGCTCTGTTAGGTTGGAGGACATCCTCAGGAAGTTGTCATAATTACTGTGTAAGTCTATGGAAGGGGATGAGAACCATGAACCTCCTAGGTTTTGTATTGATGTTAATGTACCCAGAGGAGGACAGAAGCTAGCTGTCCTACGGCTGAACCATGGTGGTGCTACCCTACAGAGTGCTGCTGAGGCTACTGTAGACCTTCATTTCAAAACAGTGTGTTTTAATCAATTATTTGGTGACATGAATATATTTAGTATAGTTTTATCTAAACAAATGATAACTTTTTCAGATATTCACTGAGGATCCTCCCCTTCCTCCTCTGAGGAGCCTCCACTGATTCGGAGAACATGGCAACCACGTTCTAGATAAGTTCTGTTTGACATTAAGGGAAGTAAGGGAATATCAAACATTAAGGAAATGTCAAACTTTAACACCAAACATTTTAGCAAACATGATAAAATGGTTCTCAGAAGGTTTTTGCTAGCATAGATAGAATGCTCCCCTAACTAGTGGAAAACTCGACACTCAAACATTAGGGTAACATTACAAAAATGTTCTCTTCCTCTAGAATTGTTAGCTGGGACAACACACCCCCACAAACATGAAAACAGTGGTGCAAATTCTCTCTCTCTCTCTCTATCTCTCTCTCACACACACACTCTCAGTTCCTCCCTCTCTTTTTAGCATCTGTCCAACATTCTGCTTAAAATGTCAGTATGCCTGCTGTAGACCAACAATATGTGGGGATATCCAAATAATAGCATTACCATCACCAAGTAGCTAAGTCTGTAGAGCAGGATAACAAAACATGTATACACACACACACCCCCACACACACACGCACGCACACACGCACACACACACACACACACACAAGTACAAGCACATACCTGAGCCCACACACACACACACACACACACACCAACTTATCCAGTGACTAACAGTCAGACTAGTGTAGAGGATATATAATCTCTCCACTGATCAAACCCTGTACATGGTCTGACCTCCTGTCTATGTTGTCACAGAGGTTAGAAGAGAATTCCGCCGCACTGCATCTCTGCGTGTCTCTGCCACAACAAATCTAATAAGCTTACAGTCCAGTGTTCATTTAATCACTGGTTCTCATGTACAGCTCACAACTTCTTGGTGTTCCAGCCAAGTGATAATGACACAGGCCATTTCTTTTCCTCACTAAAATGCATGAATGAAACACACTCATGGGGTGTTTTATGTGGAGTGAGTCAGTGTTGAGATATATGAACACAACTGCTCCAACAATTGCTCTTGAACTTCTTGATCTTAAATAAAATACAATGTCAAAGCTGTCTTTTAACCAAACAAAAGGTCTGGATTCTATGGTGATGGAGGTTTTGGGTGCAGTAACAACTGATAAAAAGACATGGGCAGCCAAACTGTATGGACGTGCCCCAAACGGCACCATATTCTCTGGCCTATATAGTGCACTACTTTTGACTAGGGCCCATAGGGCGCTGGTCAAAAGTAGCGCACTATATAGGGAATATGTTGCAATTTCGGACACAGTTCAGGTACTCTACTCTAACTATCATTTCATAATGTATGGAACCAAACAGTGGAGTAAACAGTAGGATGACATAGCATGTACAGTGTAGTGACAGGAAGAAGGGAGGTGGTGCTGAGGCTGACAGTGAGTGAGATAGACATCCAGGAATATAGGACCTGACAGATGATTGACAGATAGGTGGCTACCTGTCATTCCATCATAGACCTGTATGAAAAGCCTGAGTGTCGCTGGATGTTCACCCCTCTGTAGAAACACCAGAGTAGTCTATGCAGATATATATTTTTTAACCCTTATTTGACCAGGTAAGTTGACTGAGAACACATTCTCATTTACAGCAATGACCTGGGGAATAGTTACAGGGGAGAGGAGATGAATTAGCCAATTGGAAGCTAGGGATGATTAGGTAACCAGGATGGTATGAGGGACAGATTGGGAATTTAGTCAGGACACCAGGGTTAACACCCCTACTCTTACAATAAGTGCCATGGGATCTTTAGTGAACACAGAGAGTCAGGACACCCGTTTAACATCCCATCCAAAAGACAGCACCTTACACAGGGTGTTTCCAGCAGCATCTGGTCACCCATCCAGGGACCAACCAGGCCCAACCCTACTTAGCTTCAGGAGCAAGCCAGTAGTGGGATGAAGGGTGGTATGGTGCTGGCCTCAGTCAAGATATAGCTTCACAGGTGTTGTTACAAAGATACACATTTGCACACACACACAATCCTTCTAAAGACCAGAGGCAAATTAAATGGAAGCAGGAGATTGAGATGGCTCTGGTGTGACGATTCGCTGCCTTGTCTGAGAACTTTCGTTTCTCAGAAGACACAGTAAAAACAGAGGAAGTGGAGGGTAAATATCTTCCTGCTTCCTACAGGGGGGGTTGAATGCTGTCAACTGGAACTAAAAGAAACTGTCACACACTTCCAGGGCAGTACATGAAGCTGTATGGAGGTGGGGTTGTGGAGGACAGCATACTCACTGACACTACGTATCCCACAGTTCCCCCTGTTCTCTCCCAAACAATCACAGGAAGACTAATAGAGAGAGGTTAACAGTTTGTCAGAGAAGCTGCTGTGCAGAATCACTGATCTACAAATCACCTGGCATCCCAAATAACTACCCCTTATGTGAATGAGATTAAACAATCTGTGCTGAGCCAGACACTATTGAATGAGCGGAAAACCAACAAAACAAATAATAATTTGCATGAAATGATTGATCTAATCTGCCTGTGTAAATGACTATGAATGAGTCTACTGTATAAACTAAAGTAAAATGTGGTTAAAACATTTTTCACTGGAGTAGTTTCTCCCTCACGGTTCAAGGTAACTGGCGTCTGACACATTAGAGCATAGAATCACTGAGTGCACAGAGGAGGGAAGAAGGGAACAAAGTAAGTCTGAAAAGAAAGGAGGGAAAACCCACCATTGACTCGGTTCCCCTCCAAAGGAATAAAAGAATGAGTAAACGTGTGAATCAATGCTCTGTCTCTCTGTGACAAAACCCAACATCACACACTTCCCTGTCTTGTTCAGAGACAGACAAAAAAGAGAGAGAGAAAGAAAGATAAGAGAGGCAGTGAAGGAGGGACCGGGGGAGGCGTAGAAAGAAAGAAAGAGTGGTGAAATATAGGGAGAATTTTCTTTTTAATGTCTGCAACTCTTGTATGCTCCCATGTGATTTAAATCAGATGCACAAAAAATACAACATTTCGATCCAAGTTGGATCTGTCACGGCTGTTTAAAGGATCGGGCCAAGGCGCAGCGTGTTTGTAGTTCCACATCTTTATTAATCCGTGAAAAGTAATGCAATACACCAAATACTTGAAATAACAAAACAACAAACCGTGACGCAGAGAGAAAACACACTACTCAAAATAACAACCCACAAAACCAAATGGCAAAACCCCCTACATAAATATGATCTCCAATTAGAGACAACGAGAACCGGCTGCCTCTAATTAGAGATCATCCCAACAACCCCAACATAGAAATAGAAATCTAGAAAAACAACATAGAAACAGAAAACAAGAAAACCACCCAAAAACACCCCGTCACGCCCTGACCACTCTACTATAGAAAATGACATCTTACAAGGGTCAAGACGTGACAGGATCTTTGCCAGGTCATACACCACTATGAAACACACCTACTTAAATAGCCTCTAGTGCAGGGGTGGGCAATTCCAGTCCTCAAGGGCCTGATTGGTTATCTTGGCCAGGTCGCAGTTGTAAATGAGAACTTGTTCTCAACTAGCTTACCTGGTTAAATAAAGGTGATATAAAAATTTAAAATAAAAATTAAATTGGTGTCACTGTTTTGCCCCAGCCCCAGCTAACACACCTGACTCCAATAATCACCTAATCATGATCTTCAGTTTAGAATGCAATTTGATTAACCAGCTGTGTTTCATAGGGATGGAGAAAAAGTGTGACACCAAATCAGGCCTTCGAGGACTGGAGTTGCCCACCCCTAATCTAGAGGCATGTACATCCAGTCAATTGAATACACATAATACATTAACATCACAATAAATAGTGAGGCTTCGGATGCGCGCACACCACCGACCGCTTCCAAGTATATTACAAATCTCCCGCTGTTGAAAATGAAATGTTATTCTAAAAGAAATGTGAGATAATGTCTAGATGCTTTTTATAGTGGAGATCAAGTTAACCTCCCTGGGTGAGGTGGGACGCTAGTCAACAGCCAGTGGAATCGTGTGGCGCGAAAAACAAATACCTCATGAATGCTATAACTTCAATTTCTCAAACATATGACTATTTTACACCATTTTAAAGACAAGACTCTCGTTAATCTAACCACACTGTCCGATTTCAAAAAGGCATTACAGCGAAAGCAAAACGTTAGATTATGTCAGGAGATTACCCTGCCAAAAAATAATCACACAGCCATTTTCAAAGCATGCATATATGTCACAAAAACCAAAACCACAGCTAAATGCAGCACTAACCTTTGATGATCTTCATCAGATGACACTCCTAGGACATTATATTATACAATACATGTATGTTTTGTTCAATCAAGTTCATATTTATATCAAAAAACTGCTTTTTACATTAGCATGTGATGTTCAGAACTAGCATACCCACCGCAAACTTCCGGTGAATTTACTAAATTACTCACGATTAACATTCACAAAATACATAACAATTATTTTAAGAATTATAAATACAGAACTCCTTTATGCAATCGCGGTGTCAGATTTTAAAATAGCTTTTCGGCGAAAGCACATTTTGCAATATTCTGAGTAGATAGCCCGGCCATCATGGCTAGCTAATTTGACACCCACCAAGTTTGGCCCTCACCAAACTCAGATTTACTATAAGAAAAATTGGATTACCTTTGCTGTTCTTCGTCAGAATGCACTCCCAGGACTTCTACTTCAACAAAAAATGTTGTTTTGGTTCGAAATAATCCATAGTTTTCATTCAAATAGCTCCGTTTTGTTCGTGCGTTGAGGTCAGTATCCGAAGGTTGACGCGCGGGCGCATTTCGTGACAAAAAAATTCAAAATATTCCATTACCGTACTTCGAAGCATGTCAAACGCTGTTTAAAATACATTTTTATGCGATTTTTCTCGTAAAATAGCGATAATATTCCAACCGGGCGACGTTGTATTCGTTAAAGAGAGAAAGAAAAACATGGAGTCCTCTCGTGCATGCGCACTCCAGTGTCAGTGTTCCCTGCCTGACCACTCACAAACACTCCTGCTGTTTTTCGCCCAGAGACTGCAGAGCTCTCATTCCACTTTCTGGCGCCTTCTGAGAGCCAATGAAAGCCTTAGAAAATGTCATGTTACAGCAGAGATGCTGTATTTTTGATAGAGATGCCCTAGAAGGACAACAAATTGTCAGACAGGGCACTTCCTGCATGGAATCTTCTCAGGTTTTGGCCTGCCATATGAGTTCTGTTATACTCACAGACACCATTCAAACAGTTTTAGAAACTTTAGAGTGTTTTCTATCAAAATCTACTAATTATATGCATATTATCGTTTCTGGGTAAGAGTAGTAACCAGTTTAAATCGGGTATGTTTTTTTATCCGGCCGTGAAAATACTGCCCCCTAGCCCCAACAGGTTAATAAATTGCCTGGCTGAGCTGATGAGACAGTGGATTACGCAGTCAGATAGAACAAAGTAAATAGGCATTTTTACGTCAATATTTAGCCAGTGGTAACTTGTGGAATAGACACCGGCTAGAATGCGGTTTTAACCAATCAGCATTCAGGATTAGACCCACCCGTTGTATAAGAACTACAGTCAGTGTCCAGATTTCAGTTTCCATTTAACTCATCTGAACAGTATCAAATCAAATCACATTTTATTGGTCACATACACATGGTTAGAAGATGTTATTGCGAGTGTAGCGAAATGCTTATGCTTTTAGATCCGACAGTGCAGCAGTATCTAACAGTTAATATCTCACAATTCCACAACAAAACCTAATACACATAATCTAGAAAATTAATGGGATAGGAATATATCAGTATAAAATATATGGATGAGCAGTGACAGAGCAGCTAAGATGCAATAGATAGTAAAGAATAGATAGTGAAGGATACAGTATACAGTATATACATATGAGATGAGTAATGCGAGATATGTAAAGCATTCTTAAAGTGGCATAATTAAAGTGACTAGTGTTCCATTTATTAAAGTGGCCAATGATATCAAGTCTGTAGGTAGGCAGCCGCCTCTCTGTGCTAGTGGTGGCTGTTTAACAATCTGATGGCCTTCAGATAAAAGCTGTTTTTCTATCTCTCTGTCCCAACTTTGATACACCTGAACTGACCTCGCCTTCTGGATGGAAGCGGGGTAAACAGGCAGTGGCTCGGGTGGTTATTGTCCTTGATGATCTTTTTTGCCTTCCTGTGACATCGGCTGTTTAAGGTGTCCTGGAGAGCCCTGTGGTTGTGGGTGGTGCAGTTGTCATTCCAGGCGGAGATATAGCCCGACAGGATGCTCTCAATTGTGCACCTGTAAAAGTTAGTGAGGGTTTTCGGGGACAAGCCACATTTTTTCAGCCTCCTGAGGTTGCGCCTTCTTCACCACGCTGTTTGTGTGCGTGGACCATTTCAGTTTTCCACCTTCTCCACTGCTGTCCCGTCAATGTAGATAGGGGGCTGCTCCCTCTGCTGTTTCCTGAAGTCCACGATCATCTCTTTTGTTTTGCTGACATTGAGTGAGAGGTTTTTCCTGACACCACACTCCGAGGTCCCTCACCTCCTCATTGTAGGCTGTCTTGTCATTGTTGGTAATCAAGCCTACCACTGTTGTGTCATCTGCACACTTGATGATTAGGTTGGAGGCGTGCATGGCCACGCAGTCGTGGGTAAACAGGGAGTACAGGAGGGGGCTGAGAACGCAGTCTTGTGGGGCCCCAGTGTTGAGGATCAGCGGAGTAGAGATGTTGTTTCCTACATTCACCACCTGGGGGCGGCCCGTCAGAAAGTCCAGGACCCAGTTGCACAGGGCGGGGTCGAGACCCAGGGTCTCAAGCTTAACCTGTCTGGGATAGGCGGCAGTATTTTCACGGCCGGATAAAAAACGTACCCGATTTAAACTGGTTACTTCTCTTGCCCAGAAATGAAAATATGCATATTATTAGTGGATTTGTATAGAAAACACTCTAAAGTTTATAAAACTGTTTGAATGGTGTCTGTGAGTATAACAGAACTAATGTGGCAGGCAAAAACCTGAGAAGATTCCAAGCAGGAAGTGGCCTGTCTGCAAATTTGTTGTCCTTCTGTTGCTTCTCTATCGAAACTACAGTATCTGAGCTGTTACGTGACACTTTCTAAGGCTTCCATTGGCTCTCTAAAGCCTTCAGAAACCGGATTGAGGCGTCTCCTGTCTCTGGGCAGATAATAGCAGCTCAGTTTGTCAGTGGACTACCTGGTGACAGAGATTGGAGATGCGTGTTCACGAGATCACGCCATTTTTTATTTTCCTCTTTGAATGAATACAGCATTGTCCGGTTGGAATATTACCGCTATTTTATGATAAAAATAGCATAAAAATTGATTTTAAACAGCGTTTGACATGCTTCTAAGTACGGTAATGGAACATTTTGAATTTTTTTGTCTGGAAATGCGCTCGCGCATTACCCTTTGGATAGTGACCTGAACGCACAAACAAAACGGGGGTATTAGGACATAACTATGGATTATTTGGAATAAAAACAACATTTGTTGTGGAAGAAGCAGTCCTGGGAGTGCATTCTGACGAAGAACAGCAAAGGTAATACAATTTTTCTAATAGTAATTCTGAGTTTAGTGAGCCCCGAAATTGGCGGGTGTCTGAATAGCTAGCCTGTGATGGCTGAGCTATGTACTCAGAATATTGCAAAATGTGCTTTCGCCGAAAAGCTATTTTAAAATCTGACATAGCGATTGCATAAAGGAGTTCTGTATCTATAATTCTTAAAATAATTGTCAACGTTTATGATGAGTAATTTAGTAAATTCACCGGAAGTTTTGGGTGGGAATGCTAGTTCTGACCATCACATGCTAATGTTAAAAGCAGTTTTTTGATATAAATATGAACTTGATTGAACAAAACATGCATGTATTGTATAACATAATGTCCTAGGAGTGTCATCTGATGAAGATCATCAAAGGTTAGTGCTGCATTTAACTTTGTTTTGGGTTTTTGTGACATATATGCTTGCTTTGAAAATGGCTGTGTGATTATTTTTGGCTGGGTACTCTCCTAACATAATCTAATGTTTTGCTTTCACTGTAAAGCCTTTTTGAAATTGGACAATGTGGTTGGATTAACGAGAGTCTTATCTTTCAAATGGTGTAAAATAGTCGTATGGTTGAAAAATGGAAATTATTGCATTTTTGAGGTATTTGTACACTGCTCAAAAAAATAAAGGGAGCACTTAAACAACACAATGTAACTCCAAGTTAATCACACTTCTGTGAAATCAAACTGTCCACTTAGGAAGCAACACTGATTGACAATACATTTCACATGCTGTTGTGCAAATGGAATAGACAACAGGTGGAAATTATAGGCAATTAGCAAGACACCCCCAATAAAGGAGTGGTTCTGCAGGTGGGGACCACAGACCACTTCTCAGTTCCTATGCTTCCTGGCTGATGTTTTGGTCACTTTTGAATGCTGGCGGGGCTTTCACTCTAGTGGTAGCATGAGACGGAGTCTACAACCCACACAAGTGGCTCAGGTAGTGCAGCTCATCCAGGATGGCACATCAATGCGAGCTGTGGCAAGAAGGTTTGCTGTGTCTGTCAGCGTAGTGTCCAGAGCATGGAGGCGCTACCAGGAGACAGGCCAGTACATAAGGAGACGTGGAGGAGGCCGTAGGAGGGCAACAACCCAGCAGCAGGACCGCTACCTCCGCCTTTGTGCAAGGAGGAGCAGGAGGAGCACTGCCAGAGCCCTGCAAAATGACCTCCAGCAGGCCACAAATGTGCATGTGTCTGCTCAAACGGTCAGAAACAGACTCCATGAGGATGGTATGAGGGCCCGACGTCCACAGGTGGGGGTTGTGCTTACAGCCCAACACCGTGCAAGACGTTTGGCATTTGCCAGAGAACACCAAGATTGGCAAATTTGCCACTGGCGCCCTGTGCTCTTCACAGATGAAAGCAGGTTCACACTGAGCACGTGACAGACGTGACAGAGTCTGGAGACGCCGTGGAGAACGTTCTGCTGCCTGCAACATCCTCCAGCATGACCGGTTTGGCGGTGGGTCAGTCATGGTGTGGGGTGGCATTTCTTTGGGGGGCCGCACAGCCCTCCATGTGCTCGCCAGAGGTAGCCTGACTGCCATTAGGTACCGAGATGAGATCCTCAGACCCCTTGTGAGACCATATGCTGGTGCGGTTGGCCCTGGGTTCCTCCTAATGCAAGACAATGCTAGACCTCATGTGGCTGGAGTGTGTCAGCAGTTCCTGCAAGAGGAAGGCATTGATGCTATGGACTGGCCCGCCCGTTCCCCAGACCTGAATCCAATTGAGCACATCTGGGACATTATGTCTCGCTCCATCCACCAACGCCACGTTGCACCACAGACTGTCCAGGAGTTGGCGGATGCTTTAGTCCAGGTCTGGGAGGAGATCCCTCAGGAGACCATCCGCCACCTCATCAGGAGCATGCCCAGGCGTTGTAGGGAGGTCATACAGGCACGTGGAGGCCACACACACTACTGAGCCTCATTTTGACTTGTTTTAAGGACATTACATACATACATCAAAGTTGGATCAGTCTGTAGTGTGGTTTTCCACTTTAATTTTGAGTGTGACTCCAAATCCAGACCTCCATGGGTTGATAAATTGGATTTCCATTGATTATTTTTGTGTGATTTTGTTGTCAGCACATTCAACTATGTAAAGAAAAAAGTATTTAATAAGATTATTTCATTCATTCAGATCTAGGATGTGTTATTTTAATGTTCCCTTTCTTTTTTTGAGCAGTATATTTCGCACCACGTTCTTCCATTGGATATTTGGCGAGGCGTTCCGCTAGCGGAACGTCTAGATGCAAGAGGTTTTAATGATGAGTTTGGAGGGTACTATGGGGTTGAATGCTGAGCTGTAGTCAATGAACAGCATTCTTACATAGGTATTCCTGTTGTCCAGATGGGATAGGACAGTGTGCAGTGTGATGGCGATTACATCGTCTGTGGACCTATTGGAGCAGTAAGCAAATTGGAGTGGGTCTAGGGTGACAGGTAGGGTGACAGGTAGGGTGGAGGTGATATGATCCTTGACTAGCACTTCATGATGACAGAAGTGAGTGCTACGGTGCGGGAGTCATTTAGTTCAGTTACCTTAGCTTTTTTTGGGAACAGGAACAATGTTGGCCATCTTGAAGTACGTGGAGACAGCAGACTGGGATAGGAATTGATTGAATATGTCCGTAAACACACCAGCCAGCTGGTCTGCGGCTAGTGATGCCGACGAGGCTGGCAGCCTTGCGAGGGTTAACACATTTAAATGTTTTACTCACGTCGGCCACGGAGAAGGAGAGCCCACAGTCTTTGGTAGCGGGCCGCATCAGTGGCACTGTATTGTCCTCAAAGTGCGCAAAGAAGTTGTTTAATTTGTCTGTAAGCAAGACGTCGATGTCCGCGACGGGGCTGGTTTTCTTTTTGTAATCCGTGATTGGCTGTAGACCCTGCCAAAAGGAGGCTGGGGGAGGGCCTTGTACGCATCGCGGAAGTTATAGTAGCAATGGTTGAGCGTGTTACTCGCTCGTGTACTGCAATCGATATGCTGATAGAATTTAGGTAGCCTTGTTCTCAAATTAGCTTTGTTAAAATCCACAGCTACAATAAATGCAGCCTCAAGATATATGGTTTCCAGTTTGCATAAAGTCCAGTGAAGTTCCTTGATGGCCGTCTTGGTATCCACTTGCGGGGGGATATACACAGCTGTGATGATAATCGAGGAGAGTTCTCTTGGGAGATAATACCGTCTGCATTTTATTGTGAGGAATTGTAGTTCAGGTGAACAAAAGGACTTGAGTTATTGTATGTTGTTACAATTACACTTACGTATACTCCCTCTCCGGCCTCTAGGTCATCAGGCTGCTGCTTATCCCGCACACCTGTCACATCGTCTCGCCCACCTGCGCCTCATGACACTCACCTGGACCATCATCTCCTTGATTATCTTCCCTATATCTGTCTCTCCCCTTGGTTCCTTACTCAGGTGTTATTGACTCTGTTTTCATGTCGGTGCGTTGTTTGTGTTAAGTTTTTTTTGTTTCATTTATTTATTAAAAAACTCACTCCCTGAACTTGCTTCCCGATTCTCAGCGCACTCGTTACATACACCATGAGTCGTTAATCATGAAACATACACCCCCACCCTTCTTCTTACCGGATAGATGTTTATTCCTGTCGGCGCAACGCACTGAAAATCCGGTTGACTGTCCCTTCTTTGAACACTGTGTTAACAAACTTCCAGACGAGCTTCAATGCCATACAACACTCCTTCCTTGGCCTCCAACTGCTCTTAAATACAAGTAAAACTAAATGCATGCTCTTCAACCGATCGCTGCCTGCACCCGCCCGCCCATCTAGCATCACTACTCTGGACGGTTCTAACTTAGAATATGTGGACAACTACAAATACATAGGTGTCTGTTTAGACTGTAAACTCTCCTTCCAGACTCACATTAAGCATCTCCAATTCAAAATGAAATCTAGAATCGGCTTCCTATTTCGCAACAAAGCAGCCTTCACTCACGCTGCCAAACATACCCTCGTAAAATTGACTATCCTACTGATCCTCAACTTCGGCGATGTCATTTACAAAATAGCCTCCAACACTCTATTCAGCAAATTGGATGTACTCTATCACAGTGCCATCCATTTTGTCACCAAAGCCCCATATACTACCCACCACTGCGACCTGTATGCTCTCGTTGGCTGGCCCTCGCTTCATATTCGTCGCCAAATCCACTGGCTCCAGGTCATCTATAAGTTTTTGCTAGGTATAGCCCCGCCTTATCTCAGCTTACTGGTCACCATAGCAGCACCCACCCGTAGCACGCGTTCCAGCAGGTATATTTCACTGGTCATCCCCAAAGCAAACTCCTCATTTGGCCGCCTTTCCTTCCAGTTATCTGCTGACAATGACTGGAACCAATTGCAAAAATCACTGAAGCTGGGGTCTTATATCTCCCTCACTAACTTTAAGCATCAGCTGTCAGAGCAGCTTACCGATCATTGCACCTGTACACAGCCCATCTGTAAATAGCCAACCCAACTACCTCATCCCCATATTGTTAGCTCCTTTCCACCTCAGTATCTCTACTTGCACATTCATCTTCTGCACATCAATCACTCTAGTGTTTAATTGCTAAATTTAAATTATTTCGCCACTATTGCCTTACCTCCCTAATCGTTCTGCATTTGCACTCACTGTATATAGATTTTTCTATTGTGTTATTGACTGTACGTTTGTTTATCCCATGTGTAACTCAGTGTTGTTTGTGTCGCACTGCTTTGCTTTATCTTGGCCAGGTCGCAGTTGTAAATGAGAACTTGTTCTCAACTGGCCTACCTGGTTAAAAAAAGGTGAACTATATTTTTTTAAATAAATAAAAATGTTGGGCGATTAGGCCTGGCTCACAGTTGGCGTTCCAATTCATCCCAAAGTGTGTTTGATGGGGTTGAGGTCAGGGCTCTGTGCAGGCCAGTCCAATTATTTCACACCTATCTAAACTATTTATGTATCGGTCTCGTTTTGTGCATGGGGGCATTGTTATGCTGAAACAGGAAAGGGTCTTTCCCAAACTATTGCCACAAAGTTGGAAGCACAGAATCATCAAGAATGTAATTATATGCTGTAGCGTTAAGATTTTCATTCACTGGAACTAAGGGGCCTAGCCCCAAACATGAAAAACAGCCCCAGACCATTATTCCTCCTCCACCAAACTTTACAGTTGGCACCAGGTGCCCAACTTTGGTTTTAGAAATGGGGGGGATAAACACTCTAAACAGTCTACCCGACCACTTGCAGGCGTCCTCATGGTCCTAAAGCACACCGTTGCCTCAATGCGCCCCTGGTTGGCACTATTAATTCGGGCAGGTAGCATTCTTCTGGCATCTGTCAAACCCAGATTCGTCCATGGTACTGCCAGATGGTGAAGCGTGATTCATCACTACATGGAACGCATTTCCACTGCCCCAGTCCAATGTTGGCGAGCTTTACACCACTCCAGCCGACGCTTGTCATTGTGCATGGTGATCTTAGGATTGTGTGCGACTGCTCGTCCATGGAAACCCATTTCATGAACAGTTCTTGTGCTGATGTTGCTTCCAGTGGCAGTTTGGAAGTTGATAGTGAGTGTTGCAACCGAGTAAGGATCATTTGTACGCGCTACAGCACTTGGCAGTACTGAGAGACCTGAAAATAGCTTTGCAAGGACGCTCCCCATCCAACCTGACAGAGCTTGAGAGGATCTGCAGAGAAGAATGGGAGAAACTCCCCATTTACAGGTGTGCCAAGCTTGTAGTGTCATACCCAAGACGACTCCAGGCTGTAATCGCTGCAAAAGGTGCTTCAACAAAGTACTGAGTAAAGGGTCTGAATACTTATGTAAATGTACATTTCAGGGGGGTTTTTGCAAATGTTTCTAAAAACCTGTTTTTGCTTTGTCATTATGGGGTAATGAGGGGAAAAACTATTGAATCCATTTTACAATAAGGCTGTAACTGTCACGCCTACTCCCACCCCGGTGCTCGAAGTCGCCGGTCTACTAACCACTGGCCCTGGCAATCTTCATTACGCACATCTGCTCCCCATCATTATGCACACCTGGACTTCATCATCTCCTTGATTACCTTCCCTTTATTTTTCCTTCAGTAGCCTCAGTCATCAAGCAGTATTGATTTGTTTTCATTCATGTTCTGTACGCTTCTCATGTTTTGTTTATCTGCACCTGCTTTGTGAGTCCCAGCGTATATGTAGACAGTAACATAATGTGGAAAAAGTGAAGGGGTCTGAATATTTTCTGAATGCACTGTATGGTGTATTTAAATCAGGCAAAAACAATTCTGCACCACTGTCAAAAAATTGTTCTGCTGTCTCTGACTGTAGCCTACAGCGCATTTTCAATGTTAACGGGTTAGGGTTGGGTGCGGGCCTCAGACTTTCACTTTATTGCATTTATTCGGATGGTTGCGGATGGATTATTAGCAATTGCGGGCGGTGAAAAAACAGCTGACCGATGCACCACTAGTACAGGCTTCCTTCTTTTCACTCTGTCAATTAGGTTAGTATTGTGGAGTAAGTACAATTTAGTTGACCCATCCCTAGTTTTTTCCTATCACAGCCATTAAACTCTGTAACTGATTTAAAGTCACCATTTGCCTCATGGTGAAATCCCAAAGTGGTTTCCTTCCTCTCCGGCAACTGAGTTAGGACGCCTGTATCTTTGTAGTGACTGGGTGTATTGATACACCATCCAAAGTGTAACTAATAACTTCACCATGTTTCACGGATCCCTCTGGAACTTTCATTACGCACAACTGGCACCTATTCCCACTGACTGATTGTACTTTAATTAATTTGTTAAAAAAAAGTAAAAATCCCCTTTGACATTATGGGGTATTGTGTGTAGACCAGTGACAAAAACATTCTAAATTTAATCCATTTTAAATTCAGGCTGTAACACAACAAAATGTAGAAATAGTCAACGGGTGTGAATACTTTCTGAAGGCACAGTATGTTGAAAAACAAGAATACATTTTGGAACAGAAGACATGGCCTTTCTTTCTCATTAAGCATTATGACTGTATGCATGGTGATGAGTCAGAATGAATTGTAGGGGTCCTCAAATGAGCATGTACTCTTCATGTGTGCCTGATGGAAAATGTAAGAGTGAGGTCCTTCTGTTCTGATGAGGGTGGTAAGTCAGATTGCAGGCACACTGAAGCCACCTCTGTCCACTGAACAGCTCATGAGTCACTCAGCAAGTGTAGGGGGGCTAACAGTGTGGGAGCAAATCAATGTGTTTGCCTATGATATGAACACAAACACAATCCCACAGAGAGAAAGAGAGAGACAGAGAGAGTGGAGTAGGCAACTGCGACTCTATTAGGGCTCAAGTGACCTCGATGTTATTGTAGCACAGCATTACCCGGCTCCATCATTCCAGCTCCGCTCGCCTCAGTTGCTCAGCTGCTCCTGTGCTCTCCATCACAGCGAAGCCCTGGGGACACCTGCCTTGCTGACTGACCTATTTAGATCCAGGGTATCGCGGCAGAGACGGATATGCCAGGAAAACACCAATCTCAACAAATCACAACTCCATCTTGATTCGATAACAACTCTCTGTGAGAGAGCGTCAGCAAGAGAATTAACTCCTAGAAGTTCCAAGATGGGGGACTGAACACAGCGGTGCAGATTGCATCAAGATAAAAACGTAATATTCAATATCTGTAAGTTAGACTATATATTAGTACTTCATATACTCGTGGGTAATAACATTCCATCTGGATAACAACATAAAACAAATCATAAGGCTTAAGAAATGTATCGACAAATATTACAAAAACAAGCAACACTCAAACATGACGGAGAGTAAACAAGGAGACTCAATCTCCAAAAGAAAACGCAACTCCTCGATGGATACAGACGATTTATGCTTTTCACCAGCGGGACTGGTAAGGGTAGAAAGCGATTTATTAAAGGCGATAAATGACAAACTGGGCATACTCGAATTAGTCAGTAAAGATATAAAGGAGTTGAAGGCGAGCCTCGAAATGAGTGACGAAAAAGCTGCGACAATGGAGAAAGAAACAAACAAGCGAAAAGGGACAGTCAATAAAATA
Organism: Salmo trutta; assembly: GCF_901001165.1. NCBI lineage: Eukaryota > Metazoa > Chordata > Actinopteri > Salmoniformes > Salmonidae > Salmo > Salmo trutta. Next base: position 23,107,003 of record NC_042986.1, read on the forward strand.
GAAACGGATGTTAATGAACTTAAAAAGGAGAACATCTTTCTGAGAGAAGCGTTACTTGACATACAGACTAGATCTATGAGAGAAAATCTAATACTTACTATTCAAGAAATTGAAGAAAGAGAAGGAGAAGTTCCTGAAAGAGTAGTGACGGAATTCTTTCTTACAGTGCTTCAAATCCCACTCGATGCTGTCGATAAAATCCAACTTCAAGGTGTACACCATTTTGGACAAAGAGGACAGAGATATGAGCGCCCAATCGTTGCCAAATTTGCATTCTTTAAGGATAAAGTAATGGTTAAAAGCCTGGGTAAAAGATTTGCTGGCATGAAAAAAGGCATGAAGGATCAGTTCCCGAGGGAGATTGCAGAACGGCACAAAGTTCTGTACCCAATCTTCAACAAGAATAGATTAAAAGGGAAGCGTGTGGCTCTCATAGCCGACAAACTGTATATTGACAACCAAATGTACTGAGACACAAAGACTACTCCATGGCTGTTCTCACAGAGGAGTCGAAAAATGGAAAACCAAATGCTAGCCATGGTAGGGATTGTAATAATAATAAAAAAGAATAGATAGAAAAGCAATACAATGAAACAATTGTTAAATAAACTACAACTGCACAATACCATTCAAGATACGGAATGTTGTAAAATAATTATTTAACTTTCCATTTATAGTATTTTATAAATGGATAAGACGGCACTAGAAAAAAGGATAACTAGCAAAATAGTACATCTTCAAATACAACAAATTGGAACAGAAAAGTAGTCAACCAACATGGTGGAGATAGAACCACAGCAGACAGAAGACATAGAAGGCACAGTATGGGGGTATTTGAAGGATGTATTGGGATGGATGGTGTGGTGTGTGTTTTTGTGTTTGGAAAAGGGTGGCGTTAAGTGAGTGAGAAAGGAAACGGTTGCATATCCCAGAACCAGTGTGTGTCTGTGAGCAGGGGTTGTGAGAGAGAGCTTTCAATTTTGTGCAGATGAGGGATATACATTTTAAAATAAATGATACATCTAATTTACTTATTTATTATCCTATCACGATGGAACGGTCCCCAACCCTATACCCTAGACACCCACCTGAGCGACCCATACACTAAAGAGAAGTCCTTATCTGTTTTATGGGCTTACTGTAAGTTGTCTATATGCAGACAAAACAGAATGTGGACAGAGACCTACTAGAGCAGCACCAGGCTACATCACATCCGGCCGTGATTGGGAGTCCTATAGGGCGGTGCACAATTGGCCCAGCATCGTCCGGGTTTGGCCGGGGTAGGCCGCCATTGTAAATAAGAATTTGTTCTTAACTGACTTGCCTAGTTAAATAAAGGTTACATTTAAAAAATAAAAAATACAAAGCCAGAGCCTCCTGATGGGAGAGCATAATATAGAAAGACATTTTCAAAGATGCTAATGAGAACCTTGACGATCTTGTACATAGCCGGTGGGGATTCCGGTGGGGTACCCCCACCGAGGTAGTGGCAGTGCTGGCAGTGCTGTAACCCCCTGGCAGTGGGGAGGGGGTTACACACTGACAATCAGAGAGTTTTGTGTGTGTGTGTGTGTGTGTGTGTGTGTGTGTGTGTGTGTGTGTGTGTGTGTGTGTGTGTGTGTGTGTGTGTGTGTGTGTGTGTGTGTGTATATCCCACATCTGTTGCTAGGAGGTAAGGATGTTAGGGACAATATAGGATGAATTACAATAATCGTTTGCTAATATAATAATTGCTTGACAAAAATGTAATGCAATGGCAATCCTGGTTATAGGTAACAATCCTTTGCATGAACTATCAACATAATTAGGCATAACATTTGTTAATGATGGAAATTAAGATACACAAGATTTTGAAATATATAGAGTTTTTGAATAGCTATATACACTGGCTTGCGAAAGTATTCACCCCCTTGGCATTTTTCCTATTTTGTTGCCTTACAACCTGGAATTAAAATTGATTTTTGGGGGGTTTGTATCATTTGATTTACACAACATGCCTACCACTTTGAAGATGCTAAATATTTTTTATTGTGAAACAAACAATAAATAAGAAAAAAAAGAAAACTTGAGCATGCATAACTATTCACCCCCCCAAAGTCAATACTTGGTAGAGCCACCTTTAAATGTTTCCCCTTAAACCACTCAAGTGTTGCTTCAGCAGTATGCTTAGGGTCATTGTCCTGCTGGAAGGTGAACCTCAATCCCAGTCTCAAATCTCTGAAACTGAAACAGGTTTCCCTCAAGAATTTCCCTGTATTTAGCGCCATCCATCATTCCTTCAATTCTGACCAGTTTTCCAGTCCCTGCCGATGAAAAACATGTATTTGGGATGGTATTCTCGGGGTGATGAGAGGAGTTGGGTTTGCGACAGACATAGCGTTTTCCTTGATGGCCAAAAAGCTCAATTTTAGTCTCATCTGACCAGAGTACCTTCTTCCATATGTTTAGGGAGTCTCCCACATGCCTTATGGCGAACACCAAACGGGTTTGCTTATTTTTTTCTTTAACAATGGCTTTTTTCTGGCCACTCTTCCGTAAAGTCCCTTCCACCAGGTGGTTGATGATATATGTTGGCACGACTGCCATATTCCATCTCCATCCCAAAGCCCTTGCTTGGAAGTGTACTTCGCCAGACTGCCAAGAACCTTGCCCTCATCCAGGCCAAGGTGACGAGACACGGTAGTGATGACACCAAAGGCCTTGTTGATCTCTGCACCAGACAGGATGCTCTTGCCAGCATACTTGGGGTCCAACATGTACGCTGCGGTGTGTATGGGCTTCAGGCAGATGTCTTCATGCTTTTTGATGTATTTCAGAACTGCAGTTTCCTCTGCTTGGAGCAACAGTGAAATGGGCACGGCAGTACGGATTTCTTCTCTGCAAGCAGAGTCTGAACAGGATGGCATTGTCTCCCTCAATGGCTACTACTATAGGTTTCAGGAGTTTCAGGCTGCTTACCACTGTCTCCCAAAATACATCATCCAGAAGTATCGTCTTGATGGGGCTTGTCCATATCGGCAGACTGTGATATGGCCATTTCTTGGAGAGACTCCTTCCCCTCCAGGAGACTGTCAAACACGATGACAACACCACCCCAATGGGTGTTGCTGGGCAGCTTCAATGTGGTGCTCTTACTCTTCTCACTTTGCTTGGTGAGGTAGATTGCTGCTATAACTTGATGACCCTTCACATACAGTGAGGGAAAAAAGTATTTGATCCCCTGCTGATTTTGTATGTTTGCCCACTGACAAAGAAATAATCAGTCTATCATTTTAATGGTAGGTTTATTTGAACAGTGAGAGACAGAATAACAACAAAAAAATCCTGAAAAACGCATGTCAAAAATGTTATAAATTGATTTGCATTTTAATGAGGAGGCACAGACAGTGTAGTAGTGTGGGCTCAATAGCATATCATTAGTGTGCAAGAGGGTTGTAATTACATTGAATTGGGGATAGTTTAACCAAAATATGCCACAAGACCTAGAATTGCCTTAATGTATGTGTATCCAATAAAAAAGGTTCACTGTTATAAGCTAACCTTTTTGATGAATGTAAGCAAAGTTCCCAAAATTCCCTTGCTTAACATCCCATGGAAAATCTCCCGACAAATGTCCGGAAATTTCCTGGAAAGTTTCTGACCCTTTGCAACCCTAATCACTATGGTACTTTTTAATGGTAAATTACAGACATATATTATGATAAATAGATGTTAAACTTGTATCTCATTATGGTAATTAGTGAAATAAGTATAGCCAGTTATAATTGTAATGGCTTAACAGATCATAAGAAAATACTAACAATATTTACCTGGCTTAAAGAGAAGGAATATAATGTCTATTGTTTACAGGAAACTCATTCAACAATTTTAGATGAAGTTGTGTGGAAAAAGGACTGGGGGGTGAAATATACTTCTCCCATGGGCATAGAAATTCAAAAGGGGTGATGATATTTATTAATTAACAGTGGTTTTGAACCAAATGTGCAAATTGTCCAAACAGATCTGCAAGGTAGATAGATGATTTTAAATATGTTATTGGACCATAAACAGATATGGCTCATTAACCTTTACGGACCAAATAATGATGATCCAAGTTTCTTAGAAAATATACATAATACATTATCAATCCTACAAGCAATGCAAAACTCTATTATTATGGTGCGAGATTATAATACTTGTCATGATTGTGTGTAGAGAAGGACCAAGGCGCAGCGTGAGTATCGTTCCACATCTTTATTAATATGTGAAACTTAGCCAAAATACAAAAACAATAAAGAATAAACAAAACATGACTAAAGAGGAGCTACATGCACTCACTCAAAATAATATCCCACAAACACAGGTGGGAAAAACAACTACTTAAATATCATCCCCAATTAGAGATAACGATGACCAGCTGCCTCTAATTGGGAATCATACGAAACCCCAACATAGAAAAAATAAACTAGAACCCAACATAGAAATAAATAAACTAGATAAACCCCCCAGTCATGCCCTGACCTACTCTACCATAGAAAATAAGAGCTTTCTATGGTCAGGACGTGACAATACTGTTTTAAATACCTCAATGGACCGCAAAGGAAATCACACTACAAACTATCACCCACATGCTCTTAAGGAAATCACAAATGTCATGGATATATTGGAACTAGTGGATATATGGAGGCTTAAATATCCTGACCAAGTGAGATGTACATGGCGGAGGTTCAGTCAAGCTAGTCATCTTGATTACTTTCTTATGTCATTCTCATTGGCACCAAAAGTTTAAAAAAAAGTGTTGATAGGAGACAGAATGCGATCGGAAGATCAGATAATTGACATATACAGTTGAAGTCGGAAGTTTACATACACCTTAGCCAAATACATTTAAACTCAGTTTTTCACAATTCCTGACATTTAATGCTAGTAACAATTCACTGTTTTAGGTCAGTTAGGATCACCACTTTATTTTAAGAATGTGAAATTTCAGAATAATAGTAGAGAGAACGAATTATTTCAGCTTTCATTTCTTTCATCACATTCCCAGTCGGTCAGAAGTTTACATACACTCGATTAGTATTTGGTAGCATTGCCTTTAAATTGTTTAACTTGGGTTAAACGTTTCGGGTAGCCCTCCACAAGCTTCCCACAATAAGTTGGGTGAATTTTGGCCCATTCCTCCTGACAGAGCTGGTGTAACTGAGCCAGGTTGGTAAGCCTCCTTGCTCGCACACGCTTTTTCAGTTCTGCCCACAAATGTTCTATTGGATTGAGGTCAGGGCTTTGTGATGGCCACTCCAATACCTTGACTTTGTTGTCCTTAAGCCATTTTGCCAGAACTTTGGAAGTATGCTTGGGGCCATTGTCCATTTGGAAGACCCATTTGCGACCAAGCTTTAACTTCCTGACTGATGTCTTGAGATGTTGCTTCAATATATCCACACAATTTTCCTGCCTCATGATGCCATCTATTTTGTGAAGTGCACCAGTCCCTCCTGCAGCAAAGCACCCCCACAACATGATGCTGCCACCCCCGTTCTTCACGGTTGGGATGGTGTTTTTTTATTTTATTTTATTTATTTTATTTAACTAGGCATGTTACTAGACGGTTGGAACCAAAAAATAAAAATAAAAATAAAAATAAAGAAAATCCCTGGAATGAGTAGGTGTGTCCAAACTTTTGACTGGTACTGTACATATTTGCAAAACAATCTATGGGGGATTGCAAGTGATGCAGACAATTACATTGATGGAAGCTACAATTTACAGTATATGCAATGTTAAAGCTGATATACCCACAATTTTTTTTAAATGAAATGTAACATGTCGTACCTGTCCTACTACAGACTATACCGTACTAATAGTGTATTGTATACTGTACTTCAATTACCAACCCACTCTGGAAGCCTACACCATAGAATGACATATAGTATCTAGAATTGATAATGTCTCTATTGCCCTATTGCCTACACATGCTTGTCATCTAAGAATATACAGTATGACTGGGAAATGTCTTTTATCCCCCACGACGATCTGAAGACAACAACAACCACTGTGTACATGAAGTCATCATACTCACTCACGCATGCGCACACTTTATACTTCTCATCCAATTTTATCCCTAACCCTTCTAGTCTCTCCCCCTTCCTTACCATTCTGAGGAGCACCAACGAAAATCCAATAAGGGCCATATGAAGAGTGTATGGAAGTGTCTTACATTTATGGACCTCAGTGGCAGATCTCTCTCTCTTTCTCCCTCTCTCCATCCCTCCAACTCGCTCTCTGATCAAGGACTCCAGGCCTTTATAGAGGACAGATCAATGGAGATAAAGCCAGGGCTCCGGCTGCAACCTCGTTAAGTCAGCTGCACTTTATGGAGAGTATTTTATTCCTACATGAGATTTACAGGCAAAACACACACACAAACACACATTCATGCACACACAAACACACAAACAGACACACACACAAAACAGAGGCAACAGACCTGGAGAACCAAGCAGGAGTAGTTTCCCCAAGGACAAGCAGCCCTGGCTGGGTCACAATCCCCCAGATCTGGGGAGGAGGGATGGAGGGCAGAGTGGTGGAGGGACAGAGGAGAAAGTGAGGTGACATGGATTATCAAATTCCTGGTATCCCCAGAGACCAGCTGATCATAAATAAACAGAGAGGAAACTGGGAAGAGATGGTCATGAAGCAGTGCACTACAGTACTCTCTATGTCAGCCACAGAATGCTTCGAGAGAGATGTTAAACCACCATCAATATTGCAATACACAAAGTTAAGAGTGGGGAGTTGCAGTGTGTTTTGAACTGCGTAATGAATGATGACCAATTTGATGCACAGACAGTGTAATGCAGCAAACTTGTATGGCTTGCAATTTCCTCCATAACATTGTAAATATTGCATGGCATCTAAAAATGACATAGCTGGAGTTAAATTGGTTGAATAAGTTAGGAGCTGGGCTGTGCTGGGCGTTTGGGCATTAAGGGCGTGGACAGTTGGTTCTGTATGGGTTCTGTATGAGGGGAGATGAGGAAGAGGGAGGAGCATGAGGAGGAGGATGGGGGAAAATGAGGAGGGGAAGGAAGAAGAGGAGGAGGAGGAAGGGGAGAAAGAGGAGCAGGAGAGCATCATGTTGAATTATTGATGGAGATGAGATGTGCTCCAGTGCATGATGGACCCTCCATTAAGAGAGCTGCTGCTGCCTCTCTCTCAGCCTCTATTTCTGTAGGCCTCACCTCTCCAGGACAGTGAGTCTGAGTCACACACTGAGAACGACCCTCCCTCTACCACTTGCAGTCTGCCTGACCCATGCAGGGCACTCACCTCAGTCGTATGGAACTCTGAATGGACACTGAATCCTGAGTTTAGAATGGGTAATAAATAGGATAAAAGTTGATTTAGGGTATGTGTAAGGTTATAGGATGTTATAAGGATATAGGATGGTTATAAGGACATAGGATTGTATAAGAATATAGCATGGTATAAGGATATAGGTAGGTATAAAGATAAAGCAGGGTATAATGACATAGGATGAGTATAAGGATATATATTTTTTTTCACCTTTATTTAACCAGGTAGGCTAGTTGAGAACAAGTTCTCATTTACAACTGCGACCTGGCCAAGATAAAGCAAAGCAGTGCGACACAAACAACAACACAGAGTTACACATGGAATAAACAAGCGTACAGTCAATAACACAATAGAAAAAAAAGAAAGTCTATATACAGTGTGAGCAAATGGCGTGAGGAGGTAAGGTAATAAATAGGCCATAATAGCAAGTAATTAAAATTTAGCAAAATGAACACTGGAGTGATAGATGTGCAAATGATGATGTGCAAGTAGAAATACTGGTGTGCAATAGAGCAGAAAAGTAAATAAAAACAATATGGGGATGAGGTAGGTAGATTGGATGGGCTATTTACAGATGGGCTATGTACAGCTGCAGCGATCGGTTAGCTGCTCGGATAGCTGATGTTTAAAGTTAGTGAGGGAAATATAAGTCTCCAGTTTCAGCGATTTTTGCAATTCATTCCAGTCATTGGCAGCAGAGAACTGGAAGGAAAGGCGGCCAAAGGGGGTGTTGGCTTTATGGATGACCAGTGAGATATACCTGCTGGAGAGCGCGCTATGGGTGGGTGTTGTTATCGTGACCAGTGAGCTGAGATAAGGCGGAGCTTTACCTAGCAAAGACTTATAGATGACCTGGAGCCAGTGGGTCTGGCGACAAATATGTAGCGAGGGCCAGCCGACTAGAGCATACAGGTCGCAGTGGTGGGTAATATATGGGGCTTTGGTGACAAAACGGATGGCACTGTGATAGGCTGCATCCAGTTTGCTGAGTAGAGTGTTGGAAGCTATTTTGTAAATGACATTGCCGAAGTCGAGGATCGGTAGGATAGTCAGTTTTACTAGGGTATGTTTGGCAGCGTGAGTGAAGGAGGCGTTGTTGCGGAATAGAAAGCCGATTCTAGATTTAATTTTGGATTGGAGATGTTTAATATGAGTCTAGAAGGAGAGTTTACAGTCGAGCCAGAAACCTAGGTATTTGTAGTTGTCCACATATTCTAAGTCAGAACCATCCAGAGTAGTGATGCTGGACAGGCGGGCGGGTGCGAGCAGCGAACGGTTGAAAAGCATGCATTTAGTTTTACTAGTATTTAAGAGCAGTTGGAAGCCACGGAAGGAGTGTTGTATGGCATTGAAGCTTGTTTGGAGGTTTGTTAACACAGTGTCCAAAGAAGGGCCAGATGTACACAGAATGGTGTCGTCTGCGTAGAGGTGGATCAGGGAATCACCAGCAGCAAGAGCGACATCGTTGATATATACAGAGAAAAGAGTTGTCCCAAGAATTGAACCCTGTAGCACCCCCGTAGAGACTGCCAGAGGTCCAGACAACAGGCCCTCCGATTTGACACACTGAACTCTGTCTGAGAAGTAGTTGGTGAACCACGCCAGGCAGTCATTAGAGAAACCAAGGCTGTTGAGTCTGCCGATAAGAATACTGTGATTGACAGATTCGAAAGCCTTGGCCAGGTCGATGAAGACGGCTGCACAGTACAATCTTTTATCAATGGCGGTTATGATATCGTTTAGTACCTTGCGTGGCTGAGGTGCACCTGTGACCAGCTCATAAAACGGATTGCACAGCGGAGAAGGTATGGTGGGATTCTAAATGGTCAGTGATCTGTTTATTAACTTGGCTTTCGAAGACTTTAGAAAGGCAGAGCAGGATGGATATAGGTCTATAACAGTGTGGGTCTAGAGTGTCTCCCCCTTTGAAGAGGTGGATGACCGCGGCAGCTTTGCAATCTTTAGGGATCTCGGACGATACGAAAGAGAGGTTGAACAGACTGGTAATAGGGGTGCAAAAATGGCGGCAGATAATTTTAGAAAGAGAGGGTCCAGATTGTCTAGCCCAGCTGATTTGTACAGGTCCAGGTTTTGCAACTCTTTCAGAACATCTGCTATCTGGATTTGGGTGAATGAGAAGCTAGGGAGGATTGGGCAAATAGCTGTGGGGGGTGCGGAGCTGTTGGCCGGGGTTGGGGTAGCCAGGAGGAAAGCATGGCCAGCCGTAGAGAAATGCTTATTGAAATTCTTGATTATCATGGATTTATCGATGGTGACAGTGTTACCTAGTCTCAGTGCAGTGGGCAGCTGTGAGGAGGTACTCTTGTTCTCCATGGACTTTACAGTGTCCCAAAACCTTTTGGAGTCAGAGCTACAGGATGCAAATTTCTGTTTGAAAAAGTTAGCCTTTGCTTTCCTGACTGACTGTGTGTACTGGTTCCTGACTTCCCTGAAAAGTTGCATATCGCGGGGACAATTTAATGCTATTGCAGTCCACCACAGGATGTTTTTGTGCTGGTCGAGGGCAGTTAGGTCTGGAGTGAACCAAGGGCTATATCTGTTCTTAGTTCTACATTTTTTGAAAGGGGCATGCTTATTTAAGATGGTGAGGAAATTACTTTTAAAGAACGACCAGGCATCCTCGACTGATGGGATGAGGTCAATATCCTTCCAGGATACCCGGGCCAGGTCGATTAGAAAGGTGTGCTCGCAGAAGTGTTTTAGGGAGCGTTTGACAGTGATGAGGGGTGGTCATTTGACCGCGGACCCATACCGGATGCAGGCAATGAGGCAGTGATCGCTGAGATCCTGATTGAAAACAGCAGAGGTGTATTTGGAGGGCAAGTTGGTCAGGATGATATCTATGAGGGTTCCCATGTTTACGGATTTTGGGTTGTACCTGGTGGGTTCCTTGATCATTTGTGTGAGATTGAGGGCATCTAGCTTAGGTTGTAGGACTGCCGGGGTGTTAAGCATATCCCAGTTTAGGTCACCTAACAGAACGAACTCTGAAGATAGATGAGGGGCAATCAATTCACATATGGTGTCCAGGGCACAGCTGGGAGCTGAGGGGGGGTCTATAACAGGTGGCAACAGTGAGAGACTTATTTCTGGAGAGATACATTTTTAAAATTAGAAGCTTGAACTGTTTGGGCATAGACCTGGAAAGTATGATAAAGGATGGTATAAGGATATAGGATGGTATAAGGATATGGAATGGGAATAAGCATATAGGATGGGTATAAGGATATAGAATGAGTATAAGGATATAGGTTGGTATAAGGATATAGGATGGGCATAAGGTTATGGAATGGGTATAAGCATATAGGTATAGACGCGCCTGAAAAAGATTAGTAGCTCATGCATATTCATGAGGCTGCCACCTTATTTTTGTTCTCGTACTCTTCCAAACGTTTATCTTGCATATCAAACCACTGATAAACTTTCCCCAACTCAATCATTCTGCAATCGGAACACATAATAAATGTCACCCAATTATCTCACTCTGCACAGTCTTGTGTGTGTGTGTGAGAGAGAGAGAGAGAGAGAGAGAGAGAGAGAGAGAGAGCGGAAATGAAAAGGCATTTGAAGCAAGGCAGAAGTCTCTTTCTCGTCACTCTCTTTGTTGGGACAGTGAGAGAATTAGGCCTAATAATTAGCTAATGCTTACTGTAGTTCAGTGATACACACCAACACAAACACACACACACACACACACACTGGACTTAAGCGCCTCTCTCAGTCAGTCTTCTTTACATTCTTTACAAGCCCAGCCATGAATGTGACAGCTGTCCACCACTTCCTGCTAGTCTATTTCCAGCCTCTTTGTGACAGGGCGTTCAAATAGGACAGGGGTTCTATCAGCGCTTTCATCACACACACACACACACACACACACACACACACACACACACACACACACACACACACACACACACACACACACACACACACACACACACACACACACACACACACACACACACACAGGTGCCGGAGAGCAGGATTGCACACATTAAACACGCACAGTTATTAGCACACACACAAACTCATTAGCACGGTCACACGCAGATGCACACACACTCTAACACGCAAGATGGATTAGTCATCCATAATGGTAATTATTACATACATACATACTGTAGACACAATTCACATATACAGTGCCTTCGGAAAGTTTTCAGACCCCTTGACTTTTTCCACATTTAGTTACGTTACAGCCTTATTCTAAAATTGATTAAATAAATAAAAAATCCTCAGCAATCTACACACAATACCCAATAATGACAAAGCAAAAATAGGTTTTTCGAATTTTTTGCAAATGTATCAAACCTAAAAAACATAAATATTTTATTTACATAAGGATTCAGACTCTTTGCTATGAGACTCAAAATTTAGTTCAGGTGCATCCTGTTTCCATTGATCATCCTTGAGATTGGAGTCCACCTGTGGTAAATTAAATTGATTGGACATGATTTGGTAAGGCACACAACTGTCTATAAAGGTTCCACAGTTGATAGTGCATGTCACAGCAAAAACCAAGCCATGAGGTCAACGGAATTGTCCGTAGAGCTCTGAGACAGGATTGTGTTGAGGCACAGATCTGGGGAAGGGTATAAAAAATGTCTGCAGCATGTAAGGTCCCCAAGAACACAATGCCCTCCATCATTCTTAAATGGAAGAAGTTTGGAACCACCAAGACTCTTCCTAGAGCTGGCCGCCTGGCCAAACTGAGCAATATGGGGAAAGTGGCTTTGGTCAGGGAGGTGACGAAGAACCCGATGGTCACTCTGACAGAGCTCCAGAGTTCCTCTGTGGAGATGGGAGAACCTTCCAGAAGGACAACCATCTTGGCAGCACTCCACCAATCATGCCTTTATGGTAGACTGGCCAGACCGAAACCACTCCTCAGTAAAAGGCACATGACAGCCAGCTTGGAATTTGCCAAAAGGCACCTAAAGATTCTCTTGTCTGATGAAACCAAGATTGAACTCTTTTGCATGAATGCCAAGCGTCATGTCTGGAGGAAACCTGGCACCATCCCAACGGTGAAGCATGGTGGTGGCAGCATCACGCTGTGAGGATGTTTTTCAGCAGCAGGGACTGGGAGACTAGTCAGGATCAAGGCAAAGATGAACGGAGCAAAATACAGAGAGATCCTTGATGAAAACCTGCTCCAGAGCACCCAGGACCTCAAACCCGGCGAAGGTTCACCTACCAACAAGACAACAACCCTAAGCACACAGCCAAGACAACGTAGGAGTGGCTTCGGGACAAGTCTCTGAATGTCCTTGAGTGGCCCAACCAGAGCCCGGACAAACATCTCTGGAGAGACCTGAAAATAGTTGTGTAGCAACGCTCCCCATACAACCTAACAGAGCTGGAGAGGATCTGCAGAGAAGAATTGAAGAAACTCCCCAAATACAGGTGTGCCAAGCTTGTAGCATCATACCCAAGAAGACTCGAGGCTGTCGTTGTTGCCAAAGGTGCTTCAACAAAGTACTGAGTAAAGGGTCTGAATACTTATGTGAAGGTCATATTTTAGTTTTTATTTTATTTAAAATCATCAAAAATGTATAGAAACCTGTTTTGGGGTATTGTGTGTAGATTGATGAGAACATTTTTGAGATGTTTTATTTTTTAATAGATTTTAGAATGAGGCTGTAATGTGGAAAAAATGTGGAAAAAGTCAAGGGGTCTGAATACTTTCCGAAGGCACTATATGTGTGTCACGCTCTGACCTTAGAGATCCTTTTAATTCTCTATTTGGTTAGGTCAGGGTGTGACTAGGGTGGGCAATCTAGTTTTTCTATTTCTTTGTTGGCCTGGTATGGTTCCCAATCAGAGGCAGCTGTCTATCGTTGTCTCTGATTGGGGATCATACGTAGGCAGCTTTTTTCCACCTTTAGTTTGTGGGATCTTGTTTTTGGTACTGTGCTGTGTAGCCCTACTAGACGTTACGTTTTGTATTTGTTGTTTTTCGGTGTTCATTTATTGAATTAAAATGTACGCCTACCACGCTGCACCTTGGTCCGATCCTTCCATTGACGAGCGTAACAGAAGATCCCACCACAAACGAACCAAGTTGCGTGGCCAGGAGGAGCAGGGATCCTGGGCACGGGAGAGAAGGGAGTGGAGGACTTCCTGGACGTGGGAGGAGATCATGGCAGGAGACGAGAGCCTGCCATGGAAGCAGGCGGAGGCAGCGAAGGAGGATCAACGACGACTCCGAGGTTCGCAACCACGACGGAAGCCCGAGAGGCAGCCCCCAAATTGTTTTTTTTTGGGGTGGGCACACGGGTGGTTGGCGGAGCCAGGGTTTAAACCAGAGCCAACTCACCATACTTAGCGTGGGGAGCGTGTGACCGGGCAGGCACCATGTTTTGCGGTGATACGCACTGTGTCTCCAGTGCGCATCCACAGCCCGGTGCGTGCTGTGCCAGCTCCCCGCACTTGCCGTGTGAAAATGGGCATCTGTCCAGGACGGGTGGTGCCGGCTCTACGCTCCAGACCTCCAGTGCGCCTCCACGGCCCAGTATATCCTGTGCCAGCCATACGTACTGTGTCTCCAGTGCGCCTCCACGGCCCAGTATATCCTGTGCCGGCCATACGTACTGTGTCTCCAGTGCGCCTCCACGGCCCAGTATATCCTGTGCCGGCCATACGTACTGTGTCTCCAGTGCGCCTCCACGGCCCAGTATATCCTGTGCCGGCCATACGTACTGTGTCTCCAGTGCGCCTCCACAGCCCAGTATATCCTGTGCCGGCCATACGTACTGTGTCTCCAGTGCGCCTTCACAGCCCAGTGCGTCCTGTGCCAGCTCCCCGCACTTGCAGTGCGAAGGTGGTCCTTTGTCCAGGACGCGTTGTGCCAGCTCTATGCTCCAGACCTCCAGTGCGTCTCCACGGTCCAGTATATCCTGTGCCAGCTCTATGCACCCGGCCTCCAGTGTGTGTCTCCAACCTGGTACGTCCTGTGCCTGCTCCACGCACGAAGCCTCCAGTGATGATCCATGGCCCGAAGCCTCCAGTGATGATCCATGGCCCGAAGCCTCCAGTGATGACCCATGGCCCGGAGCCTCCAGTGATGACCCATGGCCCGAAGCCTCCAGTGATGATCCATGGCCCGAAGCCTCCAGTGATGATCCATGGCCCGGAGCCTCCAGTGATGATCCATGGCCCGAAGCCTCCAGTGATGATCCATGGCCGAAGCCTCCAGTGATGATCCATGGCCCGGAGCCTCCAGTGATGATCCATGGCCCGAAGCATCCAGTGATGATCCATGGCCCGAAGCCTCCAGTGATGATCCATGGCCCGGAGCCTCCAGTGAGGATCCATGTCCCAGAGCCTCCAGAGACGATCCAAGGTCCGGAGTCTCCAGCGACGGTCTGCAGTCCAGAGACTCCAGCGACGATCTGCAGTCCAGAGCCTCCAGCGACGGTCGGCAGTCCAGAGCCTCCAGCGACGGTCGGCAGTCCAGAGCCTCCAGCGACGGTCTGCAGTCCAGAGCCTCCAGCGACGGTCGGCAGTCCAGAGCCTCCAGCGACGGTCTGCGGTCCAGAGCCTCCAGCGACAGTCTGCAATCTAGAGCCTCCAGCGGGGGTTCCCAGTCCAGAGCCTCATGCGAAGGTTCCCGGTTCGATTCCTCCGGCGATGATTCACGATCCGGAGCTTCCGTTTTGTATTTTTTTCCGTTTTGTTCCGTTTTGTATTTGTTGTTTTTCTGTGTTCATTTATTAAATTAAAATGTATGCCTACCACGCTGCACCTTGGTCCGATCCGTCCATCGACGAGCGTAACAATGTGTGTATGTGTCTCTCTACGTGTGTGTCTCTCTCTCTCTGTGTGTCTGTGTGGGCCCAGCAAGCGTAGAGCCTGCAGCTCTGCAAGCAGAGAACACACACACACACAGATTGGAGGGTTGATTGAAGAGTGCATGGAAAGAGTAGTGAGACGCATCTGGACATTGTGAATTACTGAGTTCTCAACAGCAAAATGTATGAGAAGGACAACTCTAATCTGTGAGTGAGAACCAGAGAAAGAGAGAGATCCCCTATCTGGCCAATCAAGCAGTGACATTAATCAATTAACCAATCAACCAGGAAATACTGCTAATCAAGCCATATGACCTCCCATTTCAGTATGACTCGGATTAAGTACTCAGAGAATTAAATAGAACACTAGAGTACAGACTATATTTTAGTAGGAGAATAGAGTATATTAAATTAGGAGAATATAGTATATTATAGTAGGAGAATAGAGTATATTTTAGTTGGAGAATATAGTATATTATAGTAGGAGAATAGAGTATAATATAGTAGGAGAATAGAGTATATTATAGTAGAAGAATAGAGTATATTATATTAGGAGAATAGAGTATAATATAGTAGGAGAATAGAGTATATTATATTAGGAGAATATAGTATAATATAGTAGAAGAATAGAGTATATTATAGTAGGAGAATAGAGTATATTATAGTAGGAGAATAGAGTATGTTATAGTAGGAGAATAGAGTATATTATAGTAGGAGAATAGAGTATGTTATAGTAGGAGAATAGAGTATATTATAGTAGGAGAATAGAGTATGTTATAGTAGGAGAATAGAGTATAATATAGTAGGAGAATAGAGTATATTATAGTAGGAGAATAGAGTATATTATAGTAGGAGAATAGAGTATGTTATAGTAGGAGAATAGAGTATATTATAGTAGGAGAATAGAGTATATTATAGTAGGAGAATAGAGTATATTATAGTAGGAGAATAGAGTATGTTATAGTAGGAGAATAGAGTATAATATAGTAGGAGAATAGAGTATATTATAGTAGGAGAATAGAGTATAATATAGTAGGAGAATATGTATCTCTATTTGAGCATCCCTGCCCTAACCCTGATACACCTGGACTCTAGTCTCTAAATATAAAATACAAATAATGGCCTCAATTAAGGAATGAGTCCTGGTCAAAAGTAGTGCACTTCATAGGGAATAGGGTGACATTTGAGACGCAGCCATGGAGATAAGCCATTTGACGTCAGTAAAGCTGATAAACATTATGAAATAGCAGAATAGCATATGCCCTATTATTAGCCTTGCTAACCCACATACAGATAATAAGACTAACCAATAATCTCTGTGGTATAACCTGACCTCTCTGTCCACCCCTGCCTTCATCCCAGCAGGCACACACACACACACACACACACACACACACACACACACACACACACACACACACACACACACACACACACACACACACACACACGCACACACACGCACACACACACACGCACACACACAGACAGGTGAGTGAGAGACAGACTAATTGTTAGGACACCTACGATGGCAGCCGTGAAGTACTATGTGACAAACAAGACACTTCCTGGACGTTGAACAGTTTTTCTTTGCGTCCCATAATTCCCCCCACCTGTAGTGCCCTTCCCCAGGGCAACTTAATGACTGAAGAACGATTAAACATTTTATCTGTCATTCAAGTTGGATGAATTTAGTCCAATCAGCCACATATAGGTTGCGTCACAATTGGCACCCTATTCCCTATATGTGACAGCCTGGCCCAACGGGAACATGTTGAAAAATACTAAATACTTTTTTTACAGATTACAAAAATCATACACTGTGATTGGAGGAAGAATGGGAAAGCATGGGAAGCATGGAAAAGTTGATAAAGTTGTTATCACACTTAGGAGACAAGTAGGAGAAAATGCCCTTGAAATATTTTGTTGACTGCTAGAGAGCTCTTCTTTGTTTATGCCCATTCAGCATCATTCACACCCTCTTAAGCCCCAGAGATGGACGTCTGAAATGCCTTCAAAACCGTCCACTAGTGGCAACAGTGAGAGCTATTACCGGTTTGTGGCGGGGAATGGCAGATGGGCGTAATCCCATGACTCTGGATCAGAAGGTTGCGTGTTTGACCCCAGTGGTGGACACTGTTTTTGTTGTTATTGTTTTAACCCTATCCCAAACCTTAACCCTTACCTTAACCACTTGGAATGAGTGCCTAAAGTTAACCCTTAACTTCAAAATTTGACTTTTGGAGAAATGGAACGATACAGAGCAGCAGGAGCAACCTAGAGTGTCAAAAACTTTTTGAAATTTGACGTTTGAAGAAACATGAATAAACATCTAATTAGGCAGTGAGACTGTGAGAGCTTGTTGCTTAAGCCATAGAGCCACCCACCTCGTTAAGAATTCCCTTGTAACTGCATGGCCAACCGTCAGCATTGTCAACCCCCTCCATGAGCTCTTTTTTTTACGGCCTAATGTGAAGTAGGAACTAGCATCATCTGCCCCCGTTGGGCTGGCATATCACATATAGTGCACTTGTAAAGCCTCTCACAGTCGTTGGTATGTATTTTGTTACCTGTACCTGACCACTAACACAATTTCTAAGAATGTAGAATTGACTATTATCTGACAAAAAAAGTATCACTAGGTGTATGTCGCTCGTCACTACTTCACAGGAGAGCCATTTAAACAAACGTGTTTTTTCATCATCATGCATTTTTTGGCAGAAATGCCATCTGGAACATGTGCCTTAATAACAAACTTGTATGCCAACTGTAAATATGAATACAATTGTTAAATTACGAGCCTAGTTTGTTTAGTCACGGAAAAAGAAGGCAACCTTCCAGTTACCCATGATTGGCTGAGATAATGAGTGGACTGGACATGCCGAGAGATGAGTTCAGATTGGTCTGCCATGTAGTACGCTTCTGTCTATAACATGCGCTGGTCAGTATGTGTAGGTAATCCTTTATAACGCAGCTTTTTTGAAAGAACTAATGTTACGTGTATGATCTGTGTAGTAATATCATTTGTATCTCAGAGCCATTCGTATTGCTACAGTAGTTGCTTTGCTAGTAACCTGATTGGTTAGCTAACTGCAGATTCATGCAGGGTAGTAACGTTATGAGTTGGGATTATGGTTCATTGTTTAGCTAGCTAGCTACATGTCTAAACAAAAGATTCCTATGCAAGTAAGTATTTCAATATAATGTTCATGATGTCACTGCGACAACTGTTGATAGACGTAGCTGGTAAATTCATTCTGGCTATCTACTCTGATTTCAGAGCACTCTCATCTGAGTGTACCAGAGCGCAGAATAACTGACGAATTTATGAACGCTCAACACCCATTGAATAGGGCCGGTGTAAGTAAATGTTGGCAAAAAAGTGTAATAAATTGTTGCTAGCAGCACAGTTGCAGTCACCAACGCTCTGGATAACATAAAGACAGCCTAACCTGCTCAGCCAGGGCGAGAAAAATTATCAGAGTGAGCTGTTCTCTCATTTGTGCCTGGAAGTAGCTAGCAAGCTTGCAAACGTTAGCCAGTTAGCTTGGGTGTTTTTAAAAATATATATATTTTTTTATTTCACCTTTATTTAACCAGGTAGGCTAGTTGAGAACAAGTTCTCATTTGCAACTGCGACCTGGCCAAGATAAAGCATAGCAATTTGACACATACAACAACACAGAGTTACACATGGAATAAACAAAACATACAGTCAATAATACAGTAGAACAAAAGAAAACAAAAGTCTATATACAGTGAGTGCAAATGAGGCAAGTTAAGGCAATAAATAGGCCATGGTGGCAAAGTAATTACAATATAGCAATTAAACACTGGAATGGTAGATGTGCAGAAGATGAATGTGCAAGTAGAGATACTGGGGTGCAAAGGAGCAAGATAAATAAATAAATACAGTATGGGGATGAGGTAGGTAGATAGATGGGTTGTTTACAGATGGGCTATGTACAGGTGCAGTGATCTGTGAGCTCCTCTGACAGCTGGTGCTTAAAGCTAGGGAGGGAGAGATGAGTCTCCAGCTTCAGAGATTTTTGCAGTTCGTTCCAGTCATTGGCAGCAGAGAACTGGAAGGAAAGGCGGCCAAAGGAGGAATTGGCTTTGGGGGTGACCAGTGAGATATACCTGCTGGAGCGCATGCTACGAGTGGGTGCTGCTATGGTGACCAGTGAGCTGAGATAAGGCGGGGCTTTACCTAGCAGAGACTTGTAGATAACCTGTAGCCAGTGGATTTGGTGACGAGTATGAAGCGAGGGCCAACCAACGAGAGCGTACAGGTCGCAATGGTGGGTAGTGTATGGGGCTTTGGTGACAAAACGGATGGCACTGTGATAGACTGCATCCAGTTTGTTGAGTAGAGTGTTGGAGGCTATTTTATAGATGACTATATGATTATAGATTTTATAGGTTGACTGCGGTTGTTAGGTCAGAACGCTCGGATCAACCCTACTCCTTGGCCAGAGCGTCCACTGTGCGCTCTGAACACTCCGAGAGCGAAACACTCTGAATTTACAAACGGACAATCTGACAACGCTCTGAGTTTACGAATGCCCAGAGCACACTCTGGCACTCCAGATTAAATGCACAAACACAGCCCTGGTATAAACCAGCCTTTAGTCTTGAAATCTTTGGTTGTTTAGTACATGGCCTCATGTGAATCCTTAAAGAAATGGATGGGGGGCCTCCTGAGTGGCACAGTGGTCTAAGGCACTGCACTCCAGATCCGGATTCGATCCCAGGCTATGTCGCAGCCTGCTGCAACAGGGAGACCCATGAGGCGGCACACAGCGTCGTCCGGGGATGTCCTTGTCACATCGCGCTCTAGCGACTCCTGTGGCGGGCCAGGCCCATGCATGTTGACATGGTTGCCAGTTGTACGGTGTTTCCTCCGACACATTGGTGCAGCTGGCTTCTGGGTTAAGCGAGCAGTTTGTCAAGAAGCAGTGCAGCTTGGCAGGGTCGTGTTTCGGAGGACGCATGGCTCTCGACCTTCGCCTCTCCCGAGTCCGTATGGGAGTTGCAGCGATGGGACTAGACTGTAACTACCAATTGGGGAGAATTAAAAAATAAAATATAAAAAAAAGAGATGGGTGTGGCTAAGGCTTAAGGGGGTGTTAATGATGTTGAATGGGTATAGACAAAGAGGAGCTCTCCAGTAGATGTACCAAAACATTCAAGGGCAATTTTCTCAAAAGTGAGGTTACAAGTTTATCAACTTCCAAAGCAGAATTACTTTCCCATTTTTCCTCAACTGTAGTGTATGATATACACATTTCTATCTCTAAGTGTCTACTTTTATTCAATGTAAAAAACACAATTTCAAATGTTGCTACATAAGACCGAATCTAGCTGGTCGGTCACAAATAAAACACCTTTAAAAAAATATGCATTTCACATATCTGTGCTGCACTAAAAGGTTTATTGTTGCCTGAGAGTTGATGAAAATGACAGTGTAATGTGATGTTTCTCATTTCAGCATGAAGTGAAGGGTTGCATTGGGAGCGACTCAGACATATTTGATAACGAGAGGGCAGTATGCTACAAGGTCTGATGAGTCAGTTGGTGTGTGTGTTTCTCTGTGTGTGTGCGCATAAGTGTGCACTTGTACTGTATGCATGCATGTGCGTATGCAGGCCTGCTTTTATGCTGCCTGCAAAAGTGTGTGTGAAACACAGTGTGTCATCATTCTAGTCCCTCTGGATGACCAGCGCTGGCTGAGATGCCACTGTCCCATCCTCCCTGTCCTCTGTGTTATTTTCTTTCATTCCCTTTCATGTTTCATTACAGGCTGCATGGGAGAAGGCTGGGTGCTGGATCAACCACGTCTCCACTGAGCTCCACTGAACTACACTCAGCTCCACTGTGCTCCACTGAGCCACACTGAGCCCCACTCAGCTCCGCTGAGCCCCGCTGAGCCCCGCTGAGCCACGCTGAGCCACGCTGAGCCACACTGAGCCACACTGAGCCACACTGAGCCCCACTGAGCCACACTGAGCCCCACTGAGCCACACTGAGCCACACTGAGCCCCACTGAGCCCCACTGAGCCCCACTGAGCCCCACTGAGCCACACTGAGCCCCACTGAGCCACACTGAGCCCCACTGAGCCACACTGAGCCCCACTGAGCCCCACTGAGCCCCACTGAGCTCCACTGAGCCACACTGAGCCACACTGAGCCACACTGAGCTACACTGAGCCCCGCTGAGCCACGCTGAGCCCCGCTGAGCCACGCTGAACGCCGCTGAGCCCCGCTGAGCCCCGCTGAGCCCCGCTGAGCCACGCTGAGCCCCGCTGAGCCCCGCTGAGCCACGCTGAGCCACGCTGAGCCACGCTGAGCCACGCTGAGCCACACTGAGCCACACTGAGCCCCACTGAGCCCCACTGAGCCACACTGAGCCACACTGAGCTACACTGAGCCACACTGAGCCACACTGAGCCCCACTGAGCCCCACTGAGCCACACTGAGCCCCACTGAGCCACACTGAGCCCCACTCAGCCCCACTGAGCCACACTGAGCCACACTGAGCCACACTGAGCCCCACTGCCTCTTAGGCCACTTTGTGGTAGAGAAAGGTTCCCATCTGAATTAATTTACAATGAATCCTGCTCTGTCAGGGGCGCAGAGAGAGCAGGAGAGGGGAGGTTTTTTTCAATCTCATAAGAGGGTACAGGAGAAAAGAGAAGATGTTGGTGAGGAAAGGGAAACGATGAAAAGCTCCACAGTGAGAGAAATCCCACATGGTGAACGTTTAGAAACATTTGTTACATTGCGATCTACTTCTGTCAGTTCATAACAACACAGCATAAGACACATTTCCCAAGTGAATGAGCAAAGGATTTCACAATCTCCCCATGTATTAAATCAATCTGGAAAGACATGGAGTGAAGACCATGTGAACACCCTGTAGCTAATCCTAGTATTCTCTCTCTGTATCTCTCTCTCCATCTATGTCTACTTTTCTCTCTCTCTGTCCACAGAGTATTTTCAGCACTGAAACGCTACCTAGCATTGAGCAGCCCACAACCCACTGCTCTCATCTGTATATCATTATTAAGCCTGGAATGGGAGGATTCAGGATGAAATGTAGGAGGATGCCAGGACTTTGGCCATTGGTTGAGATAAAGTGCATGTCGGTAGGGAACACATTTTGTTTAGTGACATGCATTTGAGGGAACTGAAAAAAGAAGGGGCAGAGAGAGAAGAAGAGTGCTTAATTAATAATTCAGAGGATGTGCTTTATAAATAGTGAGAGATTAAATATGTAGAGGAGCACAGAGTACTGTACCCTCACTACCCTCCAGACCTGGATTCAAACACTATTTGAAATAGTTTATCTGAGCTTGATTGAGCTGTCCTGGCACAATGGAACCAATGGAGTAGTCACAATGATGAAAACTGCCGATCTGGTACTCCGGACAGACTAGAGGAAATGCAAAAAACATTTGGTCTGCTACCCTCCACAGCCCTCCCAAGATCTAGCTAGCTGAGTAGGAGAACCCAACCCAGCAGGGAAAAGTCAACAGGTTTTGTTTTGTTCCCCCCAGCCTCCCATTCTTTAGTTTATCCTGAGACACTGCTTTGGACGTCATACGTATTCTCTCTCTCTCTCTCTCTCTCTCTTGCTCACTCTCTCTCTCTCTCTCTCTCTCTCTCTCTCTCTCTCTCTCACTCTCTCTCTCTCTCTCTCTCTCTCTCTCTCTTGCTCTCTCTCTCTCTCTTGCTCACTCTCTCTCTCTCTCTCTCTCTCGCTCTCTCTCTCGCGCTCTCTCTCTCTCGCTCTCTCTCTCGCTCTCTCTCTCGCATCTTTTCACATCTCATCCCTTCCTCTACCCTCTCTCCCTCCCCCTTGTTGTTGTGGTCCCCCAGCAGCTCTCCCTCTGGACTCGCCCCGCCACGTGACCCAGCTATAGCGTGCTCTTTTCAGAGTCTCCTCCACAGCCTGGCTCTCCATCCTTTTCAGGCGTGCTGCGGAGCCCGCAGGCCATGACAGGCCTCTCTTCTACTGACAGCCAGCCTACTGAAGGTTCTGCAGTGGCCCGTTACTCTTGAAAGCTTCCTGCCCTCCTTTGTTTGAAGCATAAATTGAGCCGACATTCAGCAAACAGCCTCTGCCCCTTTCTTTCTGTGCGCCTCTAACAGTTTGAATGGGCTGGGATTCCTCTTGGTGTATATTACTTGATTCAATGCATCTTGGTCCCCCACGCAGTCACCAAGGCTGTACTCTGGAATCTATTTATAGCCCGGCCATTATCTGTAGTTCTGACTGGAGGGATGAACATACAATACAATACTGGCTCTGGCATTGACCCACATTCCCCACAGACCCTTGGCTAGCACCATGCTAACTCTATGATCTGCAACACTTACTGTTGGATCAAAAGGAGCATTGATTTCATGAAATAATCTGAATAATGTAAATAATGAAGTTATTTCAAGGTAATATTTAGGATGCAATTGTGCTAAATAATTTTATATAGATGTACGAAATCACAAAGGCCAATATTAGGTGAATATGATCACGTTTCAGAGAGGCAACCTGAGAATAGCGGTAGCTAATGATATCTCACAAGCCGTCCCTGGCCCTCATATTTCACAAAGCTATCCATCACCAAAACACGGCCAGTAGGTTTGACTGAATTCAAACCCAGGGACATAAATGCCACTTTATGGTTTCTTCTATGTTGCTCCTGCTAGGCTGTGAGTCCAGTGTCAGCGTGGAGGATTAAAAACACCCACTGATTGGTACACTGCAACAGCACCACTTTACATTCTGGTCACACTCACAGATGAAAGTCTGAGCCTCCTTGAATCATAAGGGCTGAATTATAGTGGGAAATACATCTCCCATCTCCGAGCCTTTAATTGGCAACCTACAAATATGCACAATGTTGATTTACTCAACGTTTTTCCCAGCCTCCTCAACGTCCATTAAGGAGGATTTCTGACCTGGATCTCTGCAGAGGGAGAGAATATAATATAAACGAATCCTAGTTCTTATCCTCACCAATTTGGTCAACATCTCATCTAACATCCGTTTATGGACGATTTACTAAAGTATTTAGGACGATGAGGAGAGATTTCACCTCTGTATTGCCTACCAAATAAACGAGTAATATAGAATATAGAGGTTGTTTCCGGGACACAGATTAAGCATTGTCCTGGACCAAAAAGAAAGCTCAATGGAGAATCTCCATCAAAAAATGCTTTTAGGTCCAGGAGTATAGCTACTATTGGCCATGATTTACTCCCGAAAATCATCGTCAAAAAGAGAAGCCGCCTACCAGGCAGGTACAGTACAACCACACAAGTCCTAGAGACTGAACATGTGGATGGTTTTACTAAGACATTCAACAGCTTCCTCTACTGTGTCCGTCCATCTACTTTCATCCCTTGCTCCAGCCCTTCACTCCACCGTTAAATCTGTAGTATGAGCATGCAGTGTTCTCAAGGTCTTTGTGCTTACATATAGAAAAAGGTGTGAGAGGGAAAAAGGGCCTGCTTTGGAGAGTTTTATTATCAGTAAACGGAACAATTCTATTGAATACAAAATTCAGATGTTTTGTGTTCCCCACGCTCCCCTTTTGACCAGGTATTCTGAAAGAACCACTCGCCAAAATGGAAGAACTGCCTCTATCGATTGGGAAGGCGAAATAATAAGTTCTGAATTGTTGCGAGGCAGACATGGTGGCATGCTAAGACACTTTTAGGTGTGATTACTGTAAAGAATTGAGCGAGCTGCATTACTCACAACGTAATGACAAACAGGAGCACAGGCCTCAGTGAAGGATCAAGGACAATAAGAGGGATAGAGAGAGAGAGAGAGAGAGAGAGAGAGGGATAAAGAGTGAGAGGTAGGGAGAGAGAGAAAAAAAGGGAGAGGGAGATAGAAACATATAGAAAGAGAGATGAACTGTATGTGAAAAAGGAAAGTCTTGCTTACCTCCAGGTGAGGCGCGGGGTTGAATCCACATAGGTTGCAGACCTGAGTGTGGCACTGGGTGCAGGAGTTGTAGCTAGGCGGCTCAGTGGTGCTGCCGATGTTGAGCTCCGTCTTACACAAGGGGCAGTTGACTTTGGGCGTCTCGGGCTCCACCGGCTTGGGAACAGGCTCCTGTCTGGCCGGCTGCTGCTGCTGCTGTTGCTGTTGTTGCTGTGGTCCTTTCTGATGATGCACAGGTGATTGCTGCTGTTGGGGTGCTTTCTGAGTTGATGTATGTGGGCCACCCATTTGTGGAGCATACGGGCCACCAATCTGAGTTGGTGTGTGGGGTCCACCCATTTGCGGTACATGAGGGCCACCCATTTGGGGTGCTTGCGGGCCACCCATCTGGGGTGCTTGCGGGCCACCCATCGGGGGTGCATGAGGGCCACCCATCTGGGGTGCTTGCGGGCCACCCATCTGGGGAGCATGAGGGCCACCCATCTGTGGTGCATGGGGGCCACCCGTCTGGAATGGTTTGGCACCAGGAGGTCCTTGTTGTTTGTTGGAAGGCCCACCCCTGGCAGGGGAGGGCTGGGTGGATGGCGTCCCTGAGAGGGGGTCCACAGAGGCCAGGGTGCTGGCTGCCTGGTTGAGGAGCGATGCACCAAAGCCAAACAGTTTGGTCAGGCCATCCTGGGGCGGTTGCCCCTGGGGAGCGGCGGGCCGATGGGAAGGCGACGAGCCGGCGCTGGCAGCCTGGCGGCCGCCCTGGTGCAGCGGGGAGCCTCGGCCCAGGTCTGGCTGGGAGGGAGCCTTGGCCATGCCCACCAGGGGGACTGCCCCAGGATGGGGGATCCGGGGCTGGCCGGGACCTCCAGGCCCTCTCTGGCCATATGGGATGTGCTGGGGGGAGCTTGTCGTTGACCCGGGCAGGGAGGCAGAGCCGGGTATAGGGTGTCTCTGTAGGCCAGGGGAGGGCTGTGGCTGATGCTGAGCTTGGGGTTTGGACTGAGGCTGGTGCTGGGGCTGGGATTGACCATAGGGCTGGGATTGACCATATGGCTGGGGCTGAGGTTGGCTTTGGCCGTAGGGCTGTTGCTGAGGCTGGGATTCACCATAGGGCTGGGATTGACCATATGGCTGAGGCTGAGTTTGGCTGTAGGGCTGTTGTTTGGGCTGGGATTGACCATAGGGCTGTTGCTGGGGCTGGGAATGGCCATAGGTCTGGGATTGACCATGTGGCTGGGGCTGAGTTTGGTTGTAGGGCTGATGCTGAGGCTGGGATTGACCACAGGGCTGGGGCTGAGTTTTGCCAAAGGACTGGGGCTGGGACTGACCATAGAGCTGGGCCTGGGATTGGGATTGGCTATAGGGCTGGGACTGGGATTGACCATAGGGCTGGGCCTGGGGCTGGGATTGACCATAGGGCTGGGATTGACCGTAGAGTTGGTGCTGGGGCTGGGAGTGGGGTTTTGACTGTGGTGGGGGCTGGGCCTGGGGCTGAGGCTGGGGTTTTGGCTGGGCTGCTGGCTGAGCTGGCTGAACAGGTGGTGGCTGGACTATGGGTTTGGCTTGGTGGGATGGAGAGTGGATCTGCTGCTGGCTCTTGGAGCGTGGGGTGGTCATGTCAATGCCCAAGGCCCTCTGCATCTGGCAGTTGAGACAGAGCCACTCCTGGACCTAGGGAAGACAAACAAGAGAAAAGAGTTTGTTAACAACACAATTACACCGATTAATTTCTCCTCTTTCATATTTTATAATGAAACAAGTAACTGGGCCACTCAAGGACATTCAGAGACTTGTCCTGAAGCCACTCTTGCGTTCTCTTTGCTGATGTGCTTAAAGTCATTGTCCTGTTGGAAGGGAACCTTCACCCCAGTCTGAGGTCCTGAGCTCTGTGGAGCAGGTTTTCATCAAGGATCTCTCTGTACTTTGCTCTGTTCATCTTTCCATTGATGCTGACAAGTCTCCCAGTCCCTGCCACTGAAAAACATCCCCATCAGCATGATGCTGCCACCACCATGCTTCACCGTAGGAATGGTGCCAGGTTTCCTCCAGACGTGACGCTTGGCATTCAGGCCAAAGAGTTCAATCTTGGTTTCATCAGACCAGAGAATCTTGTCTCTCATGGTCTGAGAGTCCTTTAGGTGCCTTTTGGCAAACTCAAAGCGGGCTGTCATGTGCCTATCACTGAGGAGTAGCTTCCGTCTGGCCTGATTGGTGGAGTGCTGCAGTGACGGTTGTCCTTCTGGAAGGTTCTCCCATCTCCACAGAGGAACTCTGGAGCTCTGTCAGAGTGACCATTGGGTTCTTGGTCACCTCCTGACCAAGGTCCTTCTCCCCCGATTTCTCAGTTTGGCAGGGTGCCAGCTCGAGGAAGATTCTTGGTGGTTCCAAACTTAATCCATTTAACATTTTACATTTACATTTTAGTCATTTAGCAGGCGCTCTTATCCAGAGTAGTGAATGCATACATTTCAAACATTTCAAACATTTTGTTTTTCTTTTTTTGGTCCAGGAGTATAGCTACTATTGGTCATGATTTACTCCCGAGTGGATGCCACTGTGTCCCGGAAACAACCGCTATATTTCTTGGACCTAAAAGCATTTTTTGATGGAGATTCTCCATTGAGCTTTCTTTTTGGTCCAGGACAATGCTTAACCTTAGCCTTCCCTGTAGCTCAGTTGGTAGAGCATGGTGTTTGCAATGCGAGGGTTGTGGGTTCGATTCCCACGGGGGGCCAGCACAGAAAAAAAAAAAATGTAGGAAATGTATGCATTCACTACTGTGAGTTGCTCTGGATAAGAGTGTCTGCTAAATTACTAAAATGTAAATGTAAACCTGTTGTGGTATAGGGGGCAGTATTGTCACGGCCGGATAAAAACATACCCGATTTAATCTGGTTACTACTCCTGCCCAGGAACTAGAATATGCATATACTTAGTAGATTTGGATAGAAAACACTCTAAAGTTTCTAAAACTGTTTGAATGGTGTCTGTGAGTATAACAGAACTCATATGGCAGGCCAAAACCTGAGAAGATTCCATACAGGAAGTGCCCTGTCTGACAATTTGTTGTCCTTCTGTTGCATCTCTATCAAAAATACAGCATCTGTGCTGTAACGTGACACTTTCTAAGGCTTCCATTGGCTCTCTAAAGCTGCCAGAAAGTGTAATGGGGTGTCTGCTGTCTCTGGGCAAAGTACATCAGCAGAGTTTGTAAGTGGTCAGCCTGGGGACAGTGAGACTGAGATGTGTGGTCACGAGACTTCTCCATGTTTTTCTTTCTCTCTCTGAATGAATATAATGTTGCCCGGTTGGAATATTATCGCTATTTTACGAGAAAAGTACCATAAAAATTGATTTTAAACCGCATTTGACATGCTTCTAAGTACGGTAATGGAATATTTTGAATTTTTCTATCCTTCGGATAGTGACCTGAACGCACAAAAAAAACGGCGGTATTTGGACATAACTATGGATTATTTGGAACCAAAACAACATTTGTTGTTGAAGTAGAAGTCCTGGGAGTGCATTCTGACGAAGAACAGCAAAGGTAATCCAATTTTTCTAATAGTAATTCTAAGTTTAGGTTGTCCCAAACTTGGTGTGTGTCAAATTAGCTAGCCGTGATGGCCGAGCTATGTACTCAGAATATTGCAAAATGTGCTTTCGCCGAAAAGCTATTTTAAAATCTGACACCGCGATTGCATAAAGGAGTTCTTTATCTATAATTCTTAAAATAATTGTTATGTATTTTGTGAACGTTAATCGTGAGTAATTTAGTAAATTCACTGGAAGTTTGCGGTGGGTATGCTAGTTCTGAACATCACATGCTAATGTAAAAAGCAGTTTTTTGATATAAATATGAACTTGATTGAACAAAACATGCATGTATTGTATAACATAATGACCTAGGAGTGTCATCTGATGAAGATCATCAAAGGTTAGTGCTGCATTTAGCTGTGGTTTTGTTTTTTGTTTCATATATGCATGCTTTGAAAATGGCTGTGTGATTATTTTTGGCAGGGTACTCTCCTGACATAATCTAATGTTTTGCTTTCGCTGTAAAGCCTTTTTGAAATGGGACAATGTGTTTTTAGATTAACGAGAGTCTTGTCTTTAAAATGGTGTAAAATAGTCATATGTTTGAGAAATTGAAGTTATAGCATTTTTTATGTATTTGTATTTCGCGCCACGCTATTCCACTGGCTGTTGACTAGGTGGGACGCATCTCCATCAAAAAGAGAAGCCGCCTACAAAAATGGCCATGCATGTTGTAGCTGGGACCCTTGGGATTGCAAATCAGAGGAAGATTTTCAAAAAGTAAGTGAATATTTAATCGCTATTTGTGGGGTGCCGTCCTTAAACAATCGCATGGCATGCTTTCGCTGTAAAGCCTATTGAAAATCGGACAATGCAGTTAGATTAACAAGAATTTAAGCTTTTAACCGATATAAGACACTTGTATTTACCTAGATGTTTAATATCCATAATTTTTACGATTATTTATTTGAATTGCGCGCCCTGCAATTTCACCAGAAGTTGTCGACAGGTGTCCCGCTTGCAGGACGCCTTGAGCTCCTCATGCTTTTTGCCTGGTCCCAGATCTGTATGTGTGTTTACCGTAGCCAAATGGTCTGACTATCGTAGTTGGCAAAATCACATACAAATCTGGGACCAGGCAACTCATCCTCTGCACACACACATGCAAACACATATGCACAAACACGCATGCACCTACGTACATCCTCACACACACACACACACACACACACACACACACACACACACACACACACACACACACACACACACACACACCCCACACTTTGTGTCCTGACTGTCAGTCATTAATCCAGGGGGTCACTTTAAACTAATCAAACTAATCCAGTGGTAATCCTTTTCCCCCTGTGTTCTGTCTCTCCATCTCTCCACAGTCTCTCTCTGTCTCTCCACCAACTGAATGGAGGGATGGAAGACGGAGGTGTTCTGTTCTAATCATCCAAGGCCTTATCAGAGCATCTCAGCCCATCTCTATGCGCCCACTCATCACTCCTCCAGAGCAGTGCAGCAGCGTGAGGGAGTACTCAAGTGCTCTAATTTAATCTGTCATTAATTACTGGGAGAGCGGGGGGCAGTGGGGAGGTCAGCCCAGGAACTAGGAACTCTACTAAGGACTAAGAGGATAGATGAGAGACACAGCCAGACAAGGGTGATGCTATAGATAACTTTGGAGTTGGAGTTGTTATATCAGAGATGTTGTTGTTTGAGAATTGCAAGTCTCTTTTTTGATGGTAGTGTGTCTAAAGCTATTAGCTGTATACATGTAAACAAACACACTGACAGATCAGCCTTAACAGAGTAAAAAGCGGTCGGAATGTCATTGTTTGCGGAAAATAATGTCTGACAGCATGCGCCGGCAGGACAAATGTAGCAATTTCCGTGGCCTGTCGACTTGCACACCAGTGTGACACGTAGGCAAAAACCAGCTTCACGCCGTCGCCACCGACACCAGCTGCCCCCATGAAAAACGTATCAGAAAGGTTAGGAAACCCAGCGACTGCTAAACTAACTAAATGGTAAGACCACAAACACAGATGTTCAATATCCTTGTTATTGGTCGACGGATAACACTAGTATAACTACCTAGAAAAGTAGAGTAACTAAGCACTGTGCTAGCACACACAGTAGTGGTGGTGGTGCGGTGGTGGTTGTGGTGGTTGTGGTGGTGGTTGTGGTGCTGGTGTTGTGGTTGTGGTGGTGGTGGTTGTGGTGGTGGTTGTGGTGCTGGTGTTGTGGTTGTGGTGGTGGTTGTGTTTGTGGTGCTGGTGTTGTGGTGCCGGTGTTGTGGTTGTGGTGGTGGTTGTGGTGCTGGTGGTGGTGGTTGTGGTGGTGGTGTTGTGGTTGTTGTTGTGGTGTTGTGGTGGTGGTGGTGCTGGTAGATGCGGTGGTGGTTGTGCTAGTGGTTGTGGTTGTGGTGCTGGTGCTGGTAGTTGCAGTGGTGGTTGTGGTGGTGGTGCTGGTAGTTGCGGTGGGGATTGTGCTGGTGGTTGTGCTGGTGGTTGTTGTTGTGGTGGTGGTGCTGGTGTTTGCGGTGGTGGTTGTGCTGGTGGTTGTTGTTGTGGTGGTGTTGTGGTAGGGGTGGTGCTGGTAGTTGTGCTGGTGGTGCTGGTGTTTGCGGTGGTGGTTGTGCTGGTGGTTGTTGTTGTGGTGGTGTTGTGGTAGGGGTGGTGCTGGTAGTTGTGGTGATAGAATTTGTGGTGATGGTGCTGGTGGTTGCTGTGGTGGTTGTGGTGAGGGTGGTGCTGGTGGTTGTGGTTGTGGTGCTGGTAGTTGTGGTGGTTGTGGTGCTGGTAGTTGTGGTGGTTGTGGTGCTGGTGGTTGTGGTTTTGTGGTAGTGGTGCTGGTGCTGGTGGTTGTGGTTGTGGTGCTAACTGAGGCTTATCATTGAGAAACAGCAGGCCGCTCCAGAAAAGCTCATTACCCACTCTGTCAGAGGAAAAGGCTACTATACATCAGATCAGTCATAGCACCACCAGGCCTTTAACAGAGCTGCCCATCAACCAGCCATCCCCCTTGCAACTCAGGTGTGTGGATCAGAGAAAGAGAGAGAGGGAGAGGGATGGACCGAGGGAAGGAGAAAGAGAGAAATAACAGTGTCTGTGTCTTTACATTTTTTCCAATATCATTTTAGGGAAGTAGCCAGCCAGCTAGCCTGGTTCAAGGGCAGCTGAGATTAAACTGCAGGCTGTTACAAGTTCTGGCCAGTCCATCTTTACTGCTGTTTACGATGAGTCAGTCAGAACACTTCATTCTTTTATACTCTCCAAAAGTGTCTTTCTCTCCATGGAGAACTTCAATGTAGCCTTTCTCAATCATACAGTTCAATTATTTAGAGTGCACTCTGTTTCTATCCCAGCTAGCCCATTTAGTTAATTGGAAGTTGTGGGAACGTATGTTTTTGGTTACCCATTAGTTCTGGGAATGAAGCCATAAGTTTCCTGACCGGTAAAATGGAAAGTTTTTTAAACGTTCTGAGAACGAAAGTAAAAATGACTCCTTTTCTAAGAACGTACATTTTTAGGTTGCAGA
Source organism: Salmo trutta (assembly GCF_901001165.1). Classification (NCBI taxonomy): domain Eukaryota; kingdom Metazoa; phylum Chordata; class Actinopteri; order Salmoniformes; family Salmonidae; genus Salmo; species Salmo trutta. The sequence continues at coordinate 23,139,184 of NC_042986.1, forward strand.
GAGGTTCTGAGAATGTTTTACGATGGTTCCCTGAAAGTTTTTCTAGGAGGTTTTATTCATGTTCTGAGAACAGAAATTATAAGTTATTTGAAGATAATTAATGAACTTTCTGAGAACATGTTTCAAATAAGACTTTAATAACACTGCTAGCTTAGTTTGGTTAACTGTTATGAACTCGAGGAACAGATAGGACACATGGAAATTAATTTGCTTAGGCATTAATCATGCAAACATAACTTTTTTTATTGTGGCACGTAGTCAGTGATTTTCAAACCTATCTTCTGTCCTCTATCCATGGAATTAGTCGACTGCACCACCAGAATGGAGTTGGCATGCCATGTTTTTTTTAACTCATACAAAACTGTTCCTTTTAGTCTATTCAAACAGACCCCATTTCAAAGGAAACAAGCACTCATTAAGATCAGGTGTGGTCAATTAGTGGGATCGGCTAACACACCTGAACACACTTAACAAGATAGAGGACAGAGAGAGTTTTGTTGGCACTGAGAACGGAATGTACAGTGGGGGAAAAAAGTATTTGATCCCCTGCTGATTTTGTACGTTTGCCCACTGATAAAGAAAGGATCAGTCTATAATGTTAATGGTAGGTTTATGTGAACAGTGAGAGACAGAATAACAACAAAAATATCTAGAAAAATACATATCAAAAATGTTATAAATTGATTTGCATTTTAATGAGGGAAATAAGTATTTGACCCCCTCTCAATCAGAAAGATTTCTGGCTCCCAGGTGTCTTTTATACAGGTAAGGAGCTGAGATTAGGTGCACACTCTTAAAGGGAGTGCTCCTAACCACAGCTTGTTACCTGTAAAAAAGACACCTGTCCACAGAAGCAATCAATCAATCAGATTCCAAACTCTCCACCATGGCCAAGACCAAAGAGCTCTCCAAGGATGTCAGGGACAAGATTGCAGACCTACAAAAGGCTGGAATGGGCTACAAGACCATCGCCAAGCAGCTTGGTGAGAAGGTGACAATATTTGGTGCAATTATTCGCAAATGGAAGAACCACAAAAGAACTGTCAATATCCCTCGGCCTGGGGCTCCATGCAAGATCTCACCTTGTGGGGTTGCAATGATCATGAGAACGGTGAGGAATCAGCCTAGAACTACACGGGAGGATCTTGTCAATGATCTCAAGGCAGCTGGGACCATAGTCACCAAGAAAACAATTGGTAACACACTACGCCGCAAAGGACTGAAATCCTGCAGCGCCCGCAAGGTCCCCCTGCTCAAGAATTCATATACATGCCCGTCTGAAGTTTGCCAATGAACATCTGAATGATTCAGAGGACAACTGGTGAAAGTGTTGTGGTTAGATGAGACCAAAATAGAGCTCTTTGGCATCAACTCAACTCGCCGTGTTTGGAGGAGGAGGAATGCTGCCTATGACCCCAAGAACACCATCTCCACCGTCAAACATGGAGGTGGAAACATTATGCTTTAGGGGTGTTTTTCTGCTAAGGGGACAGGACAACTTCACCGCATCAAAGGGACGATGGACGGGGCCATGTGCCATCAAATCTTGGGTGAGAACATCCTTCCCTCAGCCAGGGCATTGAAAATGGGTCGTGGATGGGTATTCCAGCATGACAATGACCCAAAACACACGGCCAAGGCAACAAAGGAGTGGCTCAAGAAGAAGCACATTAAGGTCCTGGAGTGGCCTAGCCAGTCTCCAAACCTTAATCCCATAGAAAATCTGTGGAGGGAGCTGAAGGTTCGAGTTGCCAAACGTCAGCCTCGAAACCTTAATGACTTGGAAAAAATCCCTCCTGAGGTGTGTGCAAACCTGGTGGCCAACTACAAAAACGTCTGACCTCTGTGATTGCCAACAAGGGTTTTGCCACCAAGTACTAAGTCATGTTTTGCAGAGGGGTCAAATACTTATTTCCCTCATTATAATGCAAATCATTTTATAACATTTTTGACATGCGTTTTTCTGGATTTTTTTGTTGTTATTCTGTCTCTCACTGTTCAAATAAACCTACCATTAAAATGATAGACTGATCATTTCTTTGTAAGTGGGCAAACGTACAAAATCAGCAGGGGATCAAATACTTTTTCCCCCCACTGTATATAGTTTTAAATAACATTCTTAGAACGTTCTTTGAACGTTACTAATGTTTTCTTGTGGTTTTTCTGGAACATTTTCTTAATGTTCCGAGAGCATGACTTTAAATAGAACCATGAGGAAACCTGCATAAAACCTTATGCTGAAGTACTGAAATTCCCACCTAAGAAACATATGGTTCTCAGAATATTATGTGCTAGCTGGTTAACCTGCACCATTCCCACCAAAATTGTGGGAAGGTGTATGCAAAATAACCATAGGACAACCACAATCTCACCAAGCTCCAAGAAACATATGGTTCTCAGAACATTATGTGCTAGCTAGGTATATATTAATTTACTTCATTTTGTGTATACTCAAGAAGTACTATTGCATGTTGTTGAGCACAATAATGAATCATTATTTTTACTTTTCTATTTGATATGCCCCCCCCAGATAAATACTTTGTTGAGGGAAAATATATGCTTGTGATGTGTTGTTGTCTCACCTAGCTATCTTAAGATGAATGCACTAATACTAAGTCACTCTGGATAAGAGTGTCTGCTATATTACAATTGTATGGTAGTCTATACATTGTTGCCTTTGTACACATTTATCAAAGGTGTGGAAAATAATAAAAGGGACTGTAGAGTATGCAAGTCAATACATTGATCAATTTCCTAGAAACATACAGAACGGAACAGTCAATGCCCCTGAAATGACGGCATGCGTCCCAAATGGCTCCCTATTCCTTACATCTTTTGACCAAAGCCCTATGGACCCTAAAGTAGTGCACTATGTCGGGAATAGGATGCCATTTGGGACGCAACATGGTGATGGTGATGAAGCACCCTATTCACACCCTAATTATGTGTACACAGTGGACAACAGATGATTACCGTCATAATTAATAATCATCTGCCTCATTATGGCTATAGACCGGCCAGTGAGCTGGATCATCTGCCCAGGGAGGACAACCAGTCAATATGGGCCCAGGATCGTGTGCATTATGGAACACAACGGACAACGTTTTCAAATAGAAAACCCCCAGAAAAGGAGTGTTTCTTATTGGACAAGGACAGTAGTCTCTCCCTGTTTCAGTCCATTTTCTCCTGTTTGGTGTCTAATGAATATGAACCAGGCCTCTTTAAAAAGGGAGAATCACTAATTGTCTTATAGTACTGTCTGCTAAAAGGTGGCCTATCACTTTGTGTCGAGTGATCTTTCAAACACCTATCAGAAATGCATGGGTGTGTGTGTACATGGGCTAGCCTGACTAGGCAACTCCTTACAAGAATGACACTAACATAATTACCAGAGATAAAGCACATACAGTGTGTGATGGATCGGATAACATTTGAAGTATTCTAAATCGATAGTATCTTATAGTACTTTATGCATATTTTGGCATTTACCACAACTAAATGGTCCACAGGATAAGAGCACTTCAATTGCAGAATATAGGACTGAATATCAATTCATTTTTCCCATGGGAAACATCTGCCAGGAATACTTTAATACTTTTTCTCAGGAGAATTCCTTTCCATTTGGTTAGAGTGATACTATAAAAATAATATAAAACTCCATTAGTCTCCTTTATAGCAGAGTGCTAGTGGGTCTATCATAATGCTCCCTCAGTGTTTTAAACCTGACAATCCGAGTCCATTTTCTCCAGCTAGCGCCAACGCAACAGCTAACGTTTCCACATGGCTATCTTATATTGTACTGTACTGTAGTTCTCTGCTTTAGATGAACAGGAATTAACTGATGTACAGTAACAATTCATTTGCATCATCTGAAGATTTCTGTTCTAAACCCTCCACTTTTTCTTCAACTGAAATGTGAAGATTTTTCTCATTTTCCTCATACTGTGCCTTTACTTCAGATTAATTTATGTGGGAAAGTAAGATCAGAATAATTGAAAGGAACATTTTAGATCTCTGAAATAGGGATGATAAGGATGACAGTGGTGACAAAAATTTAAAACAAATTTAAAACAAATTTAAAAAAGATTCCAGAAAAAGCGTAGGCCAAAGAGCACGATAAGATCAACTTTTAAAGTGTTTAGAAATCAACTCATCATAGTCCTGTGGATAAAGCGACACCAGTCTCTCTCTTATTTGAGCTGCAGAGTTGCAGCAGACAGCTTAGTCTCAGCAGGCCAGCGCTAAGAGATGAACTACACACTCAGGTCATTCTCAACCTCACTGGAATGACTACTGGATTACCCCCAAGTCCTCAGTGAGGACGTCAGAAACACTCTCCCCTCCCTCAGAGGCTTCCCAATCACAGACACACACATACGTGTTTGCAACACACGCTCACACGCACACACACACCCTCTCTCACACACCACCACACATGCCCCTTTCTCACTCTTTTATCACACCCCACTACCCGCCCGCCCCCTTCCTACAGGACACCACCCCCCCTCTCCACCCCCCTCCATTCCTTACAGTGTTAAGTCCCCTCCTGATTGGTCAATGGCATCGATCAGTATTACCGTATGTTACTTAATTAAAATCTGCCTCAGCACTTTGTCACGCTCCAACTGGCTGATCGTTAAAAACCTCACTATAAGCCATGTCACGGCAGATCAATTGTGAATTTCAGTAAGACTGAAAAACAATACCCTGTACAGAACCCAGCCAGGGGATTTTGGATTCATGTTTTAAAAGCAATGTGGTTCCAGAAGCATGCTCCCTACCTTTAAAGTGTTTACAGTGACTAATCATGTGTGTCTTATTAAAGGGAGGGAGTTCTGAAACACAGACAGACAGACAGACAGACAGACAGACAGACAGACAGACAGACAGACAGACAGACAGACAGACAGACAGACAGACAGACAGACAGACAGACAGACAGACAGCAGCCTTCAGTCTGGAACATGACTGGAGGGATTTGAGGAAAACACAGCATAACACCCTAGTTATCACTAAGAACCAGCTTCGGGTCAGCCTTTCAACATTTAAAAAAAGCTATTTTCCTCGATCGATGGCCGCCTCTGATTTTGGTACGGAGGCAGGGAGGCAGGCAAGTATGCAAGCAGGGAGGCAGGCAAGCAGGGAGGCAGACAGACAGGCAGGCTGGCAAACAGGGAGGCAGGCAGGGAGGTAGGGAGGGAGGCAGGCAGAGTGGCAGGCAGGCATACAGGCAGGGAGGCAGGCAGGCAGGCAGGGATGCCAGAATAGGACGTGTCAAACTGAAATAACCTGTCTAATTAAGCTTGTAGTCTGTCCGTGACCAGCTTTGCTGACCATAAAAAACAACTGTTGTCAGACTCGCTGCGATCAGCGATGAAGACATCTTTGAACAGGGCATCAGCTAGACAACAATAAAGCGGTCATGAGAAATGGTATTTGACTTGCATGTCAAGTAAAGAGAGAGAATTCACAACACATTAACTGTTTGTAATCCGAACCCTGTTCAACTGACAAGGATGGTGATCAGTGACAATGAAAACTGCATGTACTCTGTTGTTGTGCATGAACTGTGCAAGTCTAGGCCTTAGCACATACAGAATTGGATCTTCATTTGATCACCCTGTTGCAGGACAACTTTCCTGCAATGCAGGACTTTTAAAACATGTAGTGTATTTAAGGTTTAAAAAGGCTTCTGAAGTATATAACTTCCACTTTGAAATGTCAGACTTCATTTTCCCTTGAGAAAAATGTATCAATCCCTTCAAAAATGTCATTCATTATAATCCACATAATTCTTAATCTTTCCTGTTGCTGCATAATTATTTTCCTGCTGTAGCAAATTGGCTCAAATTAAGATCCTACATCTGTATACCGTAAGTTACACAAATTGTGGTAAACTGCCCATAAAGGGGAATGCATTGAGGAACCAGTGGGGTCCAGCCCAGCAGCCCTTAGTGTTCCTATTGAGGGATCTGATGGAGACTGTGTGTGTGTGTGTGTGTGTGTGTGTGTGTGTGTGTGTGTGTGTGTGTGTGTGTGTGTGTGTGTGTGTGTGTGTGTGTGTGTGTGTGTGTGTGTGTGTGTATACTTGCATGTGTGTGCGTGCATGTATGTGCGCGAGCCAATGTGGTGCCTGACTACCTGGTGCACGGGGATCATGGGCCCTGCTCATGTATAATGGATAAGACCTGGTCCCCAGAATAGCAGAGACGCCCAAAGGAACCCAGTCTGAGTGTTCCTGCTGGCTGCAGCAGAGGGAGACACTCCCTATCTCATGACACTAGCCCATCCATAACACTCACATAAGGTACCGTACAGAACAACATTGCTGACTTGTGGGTTGTGTGTGTGCATGTGTGTGTGTGTGTGTGTGTGTGTCTGCCTATTCTAATGAATAGCCAGACGCCATCACATTATCTCTCTGCATTTCTGTTATATCTCCCCCCTCTTCCTTCCTCTCTCTCTACCTCACCCTCCCTTCTCCCTCTACCTCGCTCTCGCCTCCCTACCTCTCTCTCTCTACCTCTCCCCCTCTCTCTCCCTCTTTCCTTCCCTTCTCCCTCTACCTCTCTCTGCTCTCCGGTCCTGTTCCATCCTGTAGTGTGCTGGGACTACCATGTGCCAGACAGGCCAGGTTGGAGGACCAGGAGGACTGAGGCTGGGGCAGTGCCAGGGAGAATGAGCCGAGAGGGGCAGCCTCTCTGTGATAGTTCCGCTGGCTAAAATAAGCCATAATCCTCCTTGTTACATACCAGGGAACAAAACCACACCTGCAACGTTATCTAATGAGCAGCGCCTCACTGCTTATCAAGCTGTCCCTAGAACTGGGACTGTTAACGATATTAGCTATCTGCTGAGCTTCACTGCCCTAGCGAGTAAAAACTATAATCTACTATACTGAGAAAGATGTCTCTGAAATGCAGTTGATTTAATGATCAATTGATTAACAAATTATTTATTGAATTGCTTAATCAATGTGAGCTGTGTGCAGTGCCCAGTGCCACTGACCCAACAACAGTAAGAGCGGCTGTCGAGGGGTCCTTGAAATGGACTTGGCGGCTTCCCAGTCCAGCTAGGTCGTTCAAGATTGACGTCATAATTGGATGTCTATGCATTCAATGAAGACGTCGGGAAATGCATTCAAAACCGGCCACTAGGGGCAACATTGAGCGCTGTAAGTAGGCTTGGGTTTTGCTAGGACCTTGTGGATGGGGTGGTGGATAGGCATAATCTCACGATCAGAAGGTGACTCTGGATCAGAAGGTTTTGTTTTCGATCCCAGTCATGGACACTTGTTTTTTTAGTTTGGGTTTTAACCCTATCCCAAACCTTAACCCTTACCTTAACCATTTGGAATGAGGGCCTAAACTTAACATAGAAATTTGAGGTTTGGAGAAAATAGATGAACATTCTGCATTGAGACTGTGAGAGCTTGTTGGCCCAGTCGGATGCCTGCTCCAGTTGAACTGGCTGTCCCATGTTCCATCTGGAGTACAGTCAGCCCCTGCAGTGGGCTAAACACTGACAGCAGCAGCAGCTGTAGCTCAACATATGCTTCTCAACAGCTCCCTGTAGAAGAAGCAGTGATTCCCACTGTCCTAGTTTTACACCACTATCTATAGGAAGACTATTCCCCCTGGCTGCTTTCTAGACAAGAGGACTCTCTCTCTCATCTGCATTGGGAGAGAGAGAGATTTTCCATTGGCTAAACCCAACAAGGATCATCACATACTGCAGTTGGAGAGATTGTCCCTGGAGGCTCTAGTCTCGTCATCCTTCTTCCTGTGGTGGAACAGATTTTCCGAACAGAGTCCTTTGCCAGGACTGTTGTTGTTATTAAACGTCTCGCTATCAAAATGACTCCCAAAAGAGAGGCTATTAGTTATAACACCCCCACGCATCTAGCCAGCGTCACATTATGTTCAACACTGAGCGCCGACGCTACACAAAGCACAAAGAAAAACACAGAAAAACTGCCTTTTATATACCGTGACGTACAGTATATATGTTAGTCTCCATGGTAACAGCCTGGTTCTAATGTCTAGGTTTGTGAACCTAGTGGTCATGTGTGAAGAACGTGGCACACAAACCACACATACACACACACACCAACACCTTACGACACACTTTATGAGGACAGAGAGAAAAAGTCTGGAGGATCAAAGAGGTATACAGAAAACACGAGGAGGGAAGAGAAGAGGAAGAAAGAGACTCCAGGGCAAAAACAGTAGAAATATGCTCTCACTGGTATGACACTCCCCCCTCCTCTCACTGGTATGACACTCCCCCCTCCTCTCACTGGTATGACACTCCCCCCTCCTCTCACTGGTATGACACTCCCCCCTCCTCTCACTGGTATGACACTCCCCCCTCCTCTCACTGGTATGACACTCCCCCCTCCTCTCACTGGTATGACACTCCCCCCTCCTCTCACTGGTATGACACTCCCCCCTCCTCTCACTGGTATGACACTCCCCCCTCCTCTCACAGGTATGACACTCCCCCCTCCTCTCACTGGTATGACACTCCCCCCTCCTCTCACTGGTATGACACTCCCCCCTCCTCTCACTGGTATGACACTCCCCCCTCCTCTCACTGGCATGACACTCCCCCCTCCTCTCACTGGTGTGACACTCCCCCTCCTCTCACTGGTATGACACTCCCCCCTCCTCTCACTGGTATGACACTCCCCCCTCCTCTCACTGGTATGACACTCCCCCCTCCTCTCACTGGCATGACACTCCCCCCTCCTCTCACTGGCATGACACTCCCCCCCTCCTCTCACTGGTATGACACTCCCCCCTCCTCTCACTGGTATGACACTCCCCCCTCCTCTCACTGGTATGACACTCCCCCCTCCTCTCACTGGTATGACACTCCCCCCTCCTCTCACTGGCATGACACTCCCCCCTCCTCTCACTGGTATGACACTCCCCCCTCCTCTCACTGGCATGACAATCCCCCCTCCTCTCACTGGCATGACACTCCCCCCTCCTCTCACTGGTATGACACTCCCCCCTCCTCTCACTGGTATGACACTCCCCCCTCCTCTCACTGGTATGACACTCCCCCCTCCTCTCACTGGTATGACACTCCCCCCTCCTCTCACTGGTATGACACTCCCCCCTCCTCTCACTGGTATGACACTCCCCCCTCCTCTCACTGGTATGACACTCCCCCCTCCTCTCACTGGTATGACACTCCCCCTCCTCTCACTGGTATGACACTCCCCCCTCCTCTCACTGGTATGACACTCCCCCCTCCTCTCACTGGCATGACACTCCCCCCTCCTCTCACTGGTATGACACTCCCCCTCCTCTCACTGGTATGACACTCCCCCCTCCTCTCACTGGTATGACACTCCCCCCTCCTCTCACTGGTATGACACTCCCCCTCCTCTCACTGGTATGACACTCCCCCCTCCTCTCACTGGTATGACACTCCCCCCTCCTCTCACTGGTATGACACTCCCCCCTCCTCTCACTGGTATGACACTCCCCCCTCCTCTCACTGGTATGACACTCCCCCGACCTCTCACTGGTATGACACTCCCCCCTCCTCTCACTGGTATGACAGCCTTGCTCTAACACTGGCTGCAGACTCTGGGGCTGCAGGCTGGAGCGAGCTTGTAATCTACAGCCTGCGAGGAGGACAGGAGAGACAGAAAGGACAGAAGAGGACTACTTACAGTTCAAGTCAGAAGTTTACATACACCTTGGCCAAATACATTTAAACTCAGCTTTTCACAATTCCTGACATGTAATCCTAGAAAAAATTCCCTGTCTTAGGTCAGTTAGGATCACTACTTTATTTTAAGAATGTGAAATGTCAGAATAATAGTAGAGAGTGATTTATTTCAGCTTTTATTTCTTTCATCACATTCCCAGTGGGTCAGAAGTTTACATACACTCAATTTGTATTTGGTAGCATTGCCTTTAAATTGTTTAACTTGGGTCAAACGTTTCGGGTAGCCTTCCACAAGCTTCCCACAATAAGTTGGGTGAATTTTGGCCCTTTCCTCCTGACAGAGCTGGTGTAACTGAGTCAGGTTTGTAGGCCTCCTTGGTCGCACACTCTTTTTCAGTTCTGCCCACACATTTTCTATCAGATTGAGGTCAGGCTTTGTGATGGCCACTCCAATACCTTGACTATGTTGTCCTTAAGCCATTTTGCCACAACTTTGGAAGTATGGGGTCATTGTCCATTTGGAAGACCCATTTGCAACCAAGCTTTAACTTCCTGACTGATGTCTTGAGACGTTGCTTCAATATATCCACATCATTTTCCTTGCTAATGATGCCTTCTATTTTGTGTGCCAGTCCCTCCTGCAGCAAAGAACCCCCACAACATGATGCTGCCACCCCTGTGCTTCACGGTTGGGATGGTGTTCTTCGGCTTACAAACCTCCCCCTTTTTCCTCCAAACCTAACAATGCTCATTATGGCCAAACAGTTCTATTTTTGTTTCATCAGACCAGAGGACATTTCTCCAAAAAGTACAATCTTTGTCCCCATGTGTAGTTGCAAACCTTGGTCTGGCTTTTTTATGGCGGTTTTGGAGCAGTGGCTTCTTCCTTGCTGAGCGGCCTTTCAGGTTATGTTGATATAGGACTTGTTTTACTGTGGATATAGATACTTTTGTACCTGTTTCCTCCAGCATCTTCACAAGGTCCTTTGCTGTTGTTCTGGGATTGATTTGCACTTTCGCACCAAAGTACGTTCATCTCTAGGAGACAGAACACGTCTCCTTCCTGAGCGGTATGACGGCTGCGCGGCCCCATGTTGTTTATACTTGCGTACTGTTATTTGTACAGATGAACGTGGTACTTTCAGGCATTTGGAAATTGCTCCCAAGGATGAACCAGACTTGTGGAGGTCTACAATTTTTTTTCTGACATCTTGGCTTATTTCTTTTGATTTTCCCATGACGTCAAGCAAAGAGGCACTGAGTTTGAAGGTAGGCCTTGAAATACATCCACAGGTACACCTCCAATTGACTCAAATTATGTCAATTAGCCTATCAGAAGCTTCTAAAGCCATGACATCATTTTCTGGAATTTTCAAAGCTGTTTAAAGGCGGAATTGTGATACAGTGAATTATAAGTGAAATAATCTGTCTGTAAACAATTGTTGGAAAAATTACTTGTGTCATGCACAAAGTAGATGTCCTAACCAACTTGCCAAAACTATAGTTTGTTAACAAGAAATGTGTGGAGTGGTTGAAAACGAGTTTTAATGACTCCGACCTAATAGGCTGATCACACCGCTCGCTTTGCGTGCGCTTCGCGTTGCAAAATAAATGTAGAAATCAATGTTATTCAATTATTGCACCCACACTGCTCGCGCGCGCCAACAAGTGTCTGCGTTGCCAAGGGCTAAAATAGAAATCAGTTCTATTTCTGACGCAGATCGCGCTGCAAGTCCTGCCTCTCCCATCTCCTCATTGGTTATACCCACGTGGGTGACTGAAAGACGAACGAGGTCAGTGGCGGTAATGCACCTAATTTATGAAAGTTGCCAATCGCAATATAAAGTCAAGAGAAGAAAAAGCCTGGAAGGAGGGGAGATGATTATAAATGATTCGGTTGACCGTTTTATGTGTGGATTAATTGTCGGAGTAGAGGACCTTGTGCATTTCAGGTAAAATAACTCAATGTTTATATCCCAGGACAAATTAGCTAGCAAGTGCAAGCTAACTAGCTAAATTGCCATAAATGTTTAATGCTTTTTGATCTGTCCCCAAATGAATGTAATTGGTTCAGAGTTTGTTTTGATATTTTAACCTGCGTGTTGTGATCGCGTTTGGTGTAGGGGGACAAAATACATTTATGCACGATGGCGCACGATGGCGCACGCACGTAGCCGGTTTGGGTTCCGTGTAAGTGTATGTAAACTTCCGACTTCAACTGTACCTACCGTGCTAATGTTAGCACCCATAATTACCATGATTAGAATTGTTAGTCATCATCATTAGGGTGATAAATATAGATATTGTCATTATCCTGTCGCCATCTTGAGTGTCATGGCCACCCCCATTGTCGTCATCATCATGATTATTATTTTAGTTATTTTTCGATAATTTTGCATATTGCTCATAAGAACCTTGATAAATCATCCACATTCACATCTAAATATAAAAAAGGTATGACATTCCCCTAGCAGCATGGGGGGATCAATTTGAATTTCCATGCTTAATTAAGACATTGTTATGCACACCCACTAAACCAGGTGGACCAGGCAGTGATTATCATTAATTCTGTCTTTCAATCGCTCCCACACACAGTCACCTTGTCAGTGACCACGATGGGAGGATAGAAATAAAGTATTATTAAAGTGTAACAAATCTCTCTCTCTCTGAGTGAGAGGCTGTCTGCAGCAGAGAGAGTAAGGTGCTGAACGGTGCAGTTAGTGGCAGGCAGGATTTGTGATGCAGATCCGTATCAACTCAGAGAAGCGGGAAAGGAAACTCACTTCAAAATAACTCACTTCCCTCTCCTTCCTTCTCCCTCTGTCTCTTCCTTCCTCTGCTTCCTCTCTCAACTGCCTCTCTATCTCTCTAGCTATCTGTCTCACTTCACTCTACCCCAGTGCCCCTCTTTTCTCTCCCTAAAACACACACACGCTGGTATGAGCATACACACATACACAGATGTACAAACACACACACATACATACATACACAAACACACAGGCTGTAGCTATGAATCCTTTTTCCACTGCTGGATGAGTTTAACATATTCATACCCAGTAAACCTATGTCCAACTTTTCACTCTAGTGAGCATGTTCATGCTCCCCCCCCTTTCTCTTTCTGTCTCTCTCTCTCTCTCTCCCTCTGTCCCTATGTCTCGCTGTCTCTCTCTCTCTGCCTCTCTCTCTGTCTCTGTCTCTCTGTCCCTCTGTCCCTCTGTCTTTCTGTCTCTCTCTCTCTCTGTCTGTCTGTCTGTCTGTCTCTCTCTCTCCCTCTGTCCCTCTGTCCCGCTGTCTCTCTCTCTCTCTCTCTCTCCCTCTCTCTCTCTCTCTCTCTGTGTCTCTCTCTCTGTCTCTCTGTCTGTCTCTCTCTGTCCCTCTGTCTGTCTCTCTCTGTCCCTATGTCTCTCTGTCTCTTTGTCCCTCTGTCTCTCTCTCTCTCTCTCTCTCTCTGTCTCTCTCTGTCCCTCTGTCTGTCTCTCTCTGTCCCTCTGTCTGTTTCTCTCTCTCTCTCTGTCTCTCTGTCCCTCTGTCTCTCTCTTTCTCTCTCTCTGTCTCTCTGTCCCTCTGTCGCTCTGTCTCTCTCTCTATCTGTCTCTCTCTCTGTCCCTCTGTCGCTCTGTCTCTCTCTCTATCTGTCTCTCTCTCTGTCTCTCTCTCTGGTGACAGACAGTGACCTTGTCAGGGGGATGGTGAGTGACAGCTGCTGTGACAGTGGTGCAGCGCTAGCCTGCTGATGAAAGGTGATACATCTGAAGCTATATGCTGTACTGTGGCCAGGCTCAGACATGACAGGCTGGAGGGAGGGAAGGAAATATATTTGAGTCCAGGTATGAATGAAATGCGTCTTTCTGTTACACTGCTTGACTGGATGATCAGACAGCTACATCCATAGCCTGTTGGATAGAGAGATGCTGTCATCGCTCGAAAGTAGATCAAATGCATGACAAAATGTCAGAACCCATTCAAAGGAAACTAATTGTCATTATGAAGGAGAGAGACAGGAAGAAGGTGTATAATGACAATCTATACAGAACACAAAATACATTGCAATGCTCTAGGACTGGGTTATGTTATGTGTCAGTGGTTATTTGCTTTGAGAAAGACACAATGAAATGTACAGTAAAGTAATAGCTACTGTAGCAAAACAAAATCAAGTCCGATGTGATCATAATGCAATGCCCTGTAATATATAAGCGGCTGGAGCTAATGTATTCACCAAACAAATAAGTAAGAACCCATTGGTCTTATTACAGTACTTTCCACTGAGATAAAACATGAAGACATCACCACCAGGAAAAACACACTGACATTTTACCAGGCACTGAGAGACAGAGGGAGGGAGAGGGAAAGGGAGAGAGAGAAAAAAGAGAGCGAGAGGGCGAGAAGGAGAGAGAGAGACTAAATGAAAGAGAGAGAGAGGGCGAGGAGAGAGAGAGACTAAATGAGAGAGAGAGAGGGCGAGAAGGAGAGAGAGAGACTAAATGAAAGAGAGAGAGAGGGCGAGAAGGAGAGAGAGAGACTAAATGAAAGAGAGAGAGAGGGCGAGAAGGAGAGAGAGAGAGCAGCACTAGGCCTCACTGTGGCTCTATACAAGGAAATCTATCCTGACACTGGCTTGGATCCAAAGGCCTTCAGCTCCTCTGTACTCCCTCCTCTCTCCTCCTAAACAACAACAACACAGACTCTACATCATCTCTGCTGCTTTGTGATTGACAACCTATCTGCTCCTGTCCCGGACCTCTGCAAGATTATGTGTAAATGAGTAAAAGGGGTCTGGGGCGGTGTGGTGTCTTGTCTTCGCTGCGTGACATGCAAGTACAACAGGCTCAGTGGAGGGAGGAGTGAGAGAGAGAAAACGAGAGAGAGGAGAGAGATAGAGAGCAGAGCCAGAGGGAAGCTAGCTGATGACTTCTAGTGGAAGCTAATGACTCTGAACACACACCTCTATTAACGGCATGGCGTGCATGCTGTGTCTAAATTTAGCACCCAGCCACAAATAACAACAAACATTAGGCAGGAGGGAGGAGCCATACGGCAGGTGCTTCATTACCTTGATAACACTGGTGAAGGGGTTATGAGGTTCAATGTGATTTGGATTTAGCCTGGTCCCACATCTGTTTGTGCTCTTTTGCCAACTCCTTGTCACTCATTGTCACACCAAATGGCATGACAATTCCAACGAGTTGGCAAGAGAGCAGAAACAGACTGGCACCCAAGCTCATTTGAAGGAAGGAGGGGGTAAATCCAGGTACATTGAGGTAGAGAAGGTTGAGGCTGTATATATGTCTTATACGATCCACCTTCACACTATATGCACAGCCTTTGGCGAGAATATACTGAGATTTCTGGATTTACTCCCTGTAACTAAAGTCGCTCAATCATTTGTAAACACTGCAACAAGGAGCCATTGTTAAACACACTAAATTACAGTATCAAGAAGATATGAAAAACACTGCAAAAGCCAAGAGTGCACATGAACATGTTGTGACGGCCCTGAATTTGTCTGAACCGTCTGTGCTTCTCCTTCCAATAGGGTGCTTCCCCGTTAATTCCCAATTAAATAGCCAGCATCAGCTGAGCAACAGGGGGTTGTGATGGTGGTGCGAATGAGGATGTGTTCAACCCTCAATTCCGAAGCTTCTTTACTCCGTTTGTTTAATTGTATTTAAATGTGTGCTTTGCAGCCTGGTCTCAAGTTTAACCAGGATCGGATCCACTCATTTCTTCCTTTAGACTACACATATCAGTTGGTCTCTCCTGTTTCGTCGTGGCCTTTCTCCGCTGGAGGATTGGATTGTCTGACTGACCACAACTGTTTTGCATACAGTATTTCATGTGTTGGAGTGTGATTTATACCGTGCTGATTTGTGGTCAGTTGTAGTTGAAGACTGCTGAGATGTGATACTCTTTCTGGTTGTGTGGTAAAAGAGTTTGATATTGTGATTGCTACACTTTTATGAACGGACAAACATTGCGTGAGTAAGGTCACTTGAGTTCACTGAACTCCTTTACCGGGCTGGGCTCTTTTAGGCCCGAGGTACGGGACTTTTCTGGAGGAACCAGAGCTCATTGTTTGTTATATTATTATGTGTGTGTGATCATTTATGTTGGTAATACAACCCATGCAAAATAACAGTTGTTTTGAAGTTATTTCCAACGTTTTAATGGTTTATGAAAAGTGTATGTCCATACTGACTTTTATGGACCAGACGGGACTCATTCCTTCCCAAACAAAAAGGAGAAAGCAGTATTTCCTCTGGTACCTCCTACCTGGCACCCCTACAAACAATAACCTCACAACTGATGCAATGTGTTACTGTTCATTACAATAAGTCAAACCCTGTGTAGTGGATCTAGAATAATCTCTGCCTAATAAGCATCTTTGGCCTCATAAACTCTATAAGCTATGTCAACAGCATGTTAAGTCGTACAAATGTTAGTGGATCCAAATAAAATAACAACCCAATCAGGCTGAGTGTATATTAGATTAGGCTGAGAAGTCCCATTGATTTGATCTGTTAATGAACAAGCCAGCGGTTAGATGGAGAAATCTGGTGGAGGAGAGGAAGGAAGATGGAAATATCTGTTGCCTAGTCACAGAAAAGCCCCAGTGATTCCTTCAATTCATTAAAAGCCAAATTTCATTACAAAGACTGCATAAATTACATGAATTACACAAGGGCCACACAAGGGGAGCACAGAGACAGAGTAGTAGCTTTTTTACTTACCAAAACTACACAGAAATGAGTGACGCTAGACACTCTCACTCAGATATCATATTAAAAACTGTAAACATTTCTCTCCTCCCCATGGCAAAATATGTAGAATTGCAGCAAAATTTCACTTAGGGCCCCCAAAAGGCTAGTGCTCTGACTGCATTTGTGGGTATGGATGTGGGTACGCAGACCGACGAGCTATGATGGGTTCAGGTTTTTGGTGGCCCCGACCCCCATCATAGTTGCCCATCCCTGCTGTAGGGTTTGGGTCTGTTCAGCCTGGGGTCTACTGCAGCCTATCAGCCACCACCACACTGGAGCCTGGTGATAGGGCCTGCAGGCTGGCACACACACACGCACATACACACAGGTGTACAGAGTTGTGTGTGCCATTAGAATAGCGATAATTGTAAAATAATCAAATTATTACGCAGCATTATTATTGAAACTAACAGTACCCAATGTGGGTATGGAGATTACGTACACTACCGGTCAAAAGTTTAAGAAAACCTACTCATCCAAGGGTTTTTCTTTACATTTACGATTTTATACATTGTACAATAATAGTGAAGACATCAAAACTATTAAATAACACATACGGAATCATGTAGTAACCAAAAAAGTGTTAAACAAATCAAAATATATTTGACATTCTTCAAAGTAGCCATCCTTTGTCTTGATGACAGCTTTGCACACTCTTGGCATTCTCTCAACCAGCTTCACCTGGAATTATTTTCCAACAGTCTTGAAGGAGTACCCACATATGTTGAGAACTTGTTGGCTGCTTTTCCTTCACTCTGCAGTCCAACTCATCCCAAACCATCTCAATTTGGTTGAGGTCGGGGTATTGTGGAGGCCAGGTTATATGATGCAGCACTCCATCACTCTCCTTCTTGGTCAAATAGCCCTTAAACAGCCTGGAGGTGTGTTGGGTCATTGTCCTGTTGAAAAACTAATGACAGTCTCACTAAGCCCAAACCAGATGCGATGGCGTATCGCTGCAGAATGCTGTGGTAGCCATGCTGGTTAAGTGTGCCTTGAATTCTCAATAAATCACCACACCTCCTCCTCAATGCTTCATGTGGGAAATACACATGCGGAGATCATCCATTTAATCACACCGTATCTCACAAAGACATAGCGGTTGGAACCAAAAATCAAACATTTGGACTCTAGACCAAAGGACACATTTCCACTGGTCTAATGTCCATTGCTTGTGTTTCTTGGCCCAAGCAAGTCTCTTCTTCTTATTGGTGACCTTTAGTAGTAGTTTCTTTGCAGCAATTCAACCATGAAGGCCTGATTCATGCAGTCCCCTCTGAACAGTTGATGTTGAGATGTGTCTGTTACTTGAACTCTGTGAAGCATTTATTTGGGCTGCAATTTCTGAGGTTGGTAACTCTAATGAACTTATCCTCTGCAGCAGAGGTAACTCTGGGTCTTCCATTCCCATGGTGGTCCTCACGAGAGCCAGTTTCATCATAGCGCTTGATGGTTTTGCGACTGCACTTGAAGAAACTTTCAAAGTTCTTGAGATATTCAGACCTTCATGTCTTAAAGTAATGATGGACTGTCATTTCTCTTTGCTTATTTCAACAGTTCTTGCCATAATATGGACCTAGTCTTTTGCCAAATAGGGCTATCATCTGTATATACCCCCCCCCCCCCCCCCACCTTGTCACAACACAACTGATTGTCTCAAACGCATAAAGAAGGAAAGAAATTCCACTAATTAACTTTTAACAAGGCACACCTGTTAATTGAAATGCATTCCAGGTGACTACCTCATGAAGCTGGTTGAGAGAATGCCAAGAGTGTGCAAAGCTGTCATCAAGGCAAAGGGTGTCTATTTTGAAGAATCTCAAATATAAAATATATTTTGATTTGTTTAACAATTTTTTGGTTACTACATGATTCCATGTGTGTTATTTCATAGTTTTGATGTCTTCACTATTATGTAGAAAATAGTAAAAATAAAGAAAAACCCTTGAATGAGTAGGTGTTCTAAAACTTTTGACCAGTGGTTTATGTCCATTTAGAATTTGCCTGATGTTGCTTACAATGGGTGCATTCGTAAATGTGCTCTGTCTATCTACTCTGATTTCAGAGCACTCTCGTCTGAGTGTCCCAGAGAGCAGAATAACGGATGAATTCACAAACGCTCAATATGACCGGTGTCAGTAAAAAAAAAAAGAAGTGTGCACTCTGAAATCTCCGAGAGTGAAACGCTCTGAATTTATGAACGCACAGAGTGCACTCTGAGCGCTCTCTGGCACTCCAGAGTGAATTTATGAATGCACCAAATGTCTTGAAGTGTACAGACCCGGAGAGAAGAGAAGGTAATGGGTGAACATTTGAGAGGTGAGAGGTGCCGGCCATGCCAAGACCACAGAGTGAGTCAGGGGTGGTAAATGGCTTCCACAATAAGGTGGCGTATGGTGATGTTTACACACACAGACACACAGTGTGGAAGTGTTTATACTCACATGATTGGTGAGGGGGAAGCTCTGGTAAGAGTCTTTCATTTCCTGCAATTTGACTGGTTCAAGAAGACTGGTTGTTTTCCAAATGTCACACTGTTGCCTATAAAGTGCACTTATAGGGTGTGTGGGTTCTGGTATTTAAATATTTTATTTTACCCTTATTTAATCAGGTAAGCTGACTGAGAACACATTCTCATTTACAGCAACGACCTGGGGAACAGTTACAGGGGAGACTACTATATAAGAGTGTAATTTGGGAGGCAGCCAGCCTCGTATTGCTCTCCTCTATCTGTACTGCAGGCCAAATCCTCTACCCCCACTGACTTACGTAGCGGTTGTAATAGCTTTTAGAAGCAGATGTATGAATGTTAGCTGTGTCTCCTATATCCATACAGGGTGAACACTGAAGGGTTGATTAAAGGTTATAGTGATTGACTTCTATTTGCTCAAGCTCTAGCTTCCCCGTACGCTTCCCCGTACGCTTCCCCGTACGCTTCCCCGTACGCTTCCCCGTACGCTTCCCCGTACGCTTCCCCGTACGCCTCCCTCTCTCCCCGTAAATATATAAAAAAAATTCTATGTTTTTTTCTATTGTGTTATTGACTGTACATTTGTTTATTCCATGTGTAACTCTGTGTTGTTGTTTGTGTCACACTGCTTTGCTTTATCTTGGCCAGGTCGCAGTTGTAAATGAGAACTTGTTCTCAACTGGCCTACCTGGTTAAATAAAGGTGAAATAAAATTAAAATAAACACCTCCCTCTCTTCCCTCTCTCCCCTGTACACCTCCCTCTCTTCCCCATACACCTCCCTCTCTTCCCTCTCTCCCCTGTACACCTCCCTCTCTTCCCCGTACACCTCCCTCTCTTCCCTCTCTCCCCTGTACACCTCCCTCTCTTCCCCGTACACCTCCCTCTCTTCCCTCTCTCCCCTGTACACCTCCCTCTCTTCTCCGTACACCTTCCTCTCTCCCCTGTACACCTCCCTCTCTTCCCCGTACACCTCCCTCTCTCCCCTGTACACCTCCCTCTCTTCCCCGTACACCTCCCTCTCTTCCCCGTACACCTCCCTCTCTTCCCTCTCTCCCCTGTACACCTCCCTCTCTTCCCTGTACATCTCCCTCTCTCCCCTGTACCTCTCCCTCTCTTCCCCGTACCCCTCCCTCTCTCCCCTGTACACCTCCCTTTCTTCCCCATACACCTCCCTTTCTTCCCTGTACACCTCCCTCTCTCCCCTGTACACCTCCCTCTCTTCCCTCTCTCCCCTGTACACCTCCCTCTCTTCCCCGTACACCTCCCTCTCTTCCCTCTCTCCCCTGTACACCTCCCTCTCTTCCCGTACACCTCCCTCTCTTCCCTCTCTCCCCTGTACACCTCCCTCTCTTCTCCGTACACTTCCCTCTCTCCCCTGTACACCTCCCTCTCTCCCCTGTACACCTCCCTCTCTTCCCCGTACACCTCCCTGTCTTCCCTCTCTCCCCTGTACAGCTCCCTCTCTCCCCTGTACACCTCCCTCTCTTCCCCGTACACCTCCCTCTCTTCCCCATACACCTCCCTCTCTTCCCCATACACCTCCCTCTCTTCCCCATACAGCTCCCTCTCTCCCCTGTACACCTCCCTCTCTTCCCCGTACACCTCCCTCTCTTCCCTCTCTCCCCTGTACACCTCCCTCTCTCCCCTGTACACCTCCCTCTCTTCCCCGTACACCTCCCTCTCTTCCCTCTCTCCCCTGTACACCTCCCTCTCTTCCCTGTACATCTCCCTCTCTCCCCTGTACCTCTCCCTCTCTTCCCCGTACACCTCCCTCTCTCCCCTGTACACCTCCCTTTCTTCCCCATACACCTCCCTTTCTTCCCCGTACACCTCCCTCTCTCCCCTGTACACCTCCCTCTCTTTCCTTTCTCCCCTGTACACCTCCCTCTCTCCCCATACACCTCCCTCTCTTCCCCGTACACCTCCCTCTCTTCCCTCTCTCCCCTGTACAGCTCCCTCTCTCCCCTGTACACCTCCCTCTCTTCCCCGTACACCTCCCTCTCTTCCCTCTCTCCCCTGTACAGCTCCCTCTCTCCCCTGTACACCTCCCTCTCTTCCCCGTACACCTCCCTCTCTTCCCTTTCTCCCCTGTACACCTCCCTCTCTTCCCCGTACACCTCCCTCTCTTCCCCGTATACCTCCCTCTCTTCCCCGTACACCTCCCTCTCTTTCCTTTCTCCCCTGTACACCTCCCTCTCTTCCCCGTACACCTCCCTCTCTTCCCTCTCTCCCCTGTACACCTCCCTCTCTTCCCCGTACACCTCCCTCTCTTCCCCTCTCTCCCCTGTACAGCTCCCTCTCTCCCCTGTACACCTCCCTCTCTTCCCCGTACACCTCCCTCTCTTCCCTCTCTCCCCTGTACACCTCCCTCTCTTCCCCGTACACCTCCCTCTCTTCCCCGTACACCTCCCTCTCTTCCCCGTACACCTCCCTCTCTTCCCCGTATACCTCCCTCTCTTCCCCGTACACCTCCCTCTCTTCCCTCTCTCCCCTGTACACCTCCCTCTCTTCCCCGTACCCCTCCCTCTCCTCTTACCTCTTCCTAATCCCCCTAGTTTTAAATCCTGCTCAACTTCTCGTTTCCCTCCTCACTCCTTCCTCTACCTCCTCCTCCTTTTCCTCTACAGTCTCTCTCTTCATTCCCTCCTCCTCTTTTTCATCCTCTTTTCCATCCTCTTCTCTATTCTCTCTTTTTCATGTTCCCTTTCTCTTCCTCCCTCCTCCTCAGCACTGAGGGGTGAATGTTTTCTCTGCATCCTCTGTTCTGCTGCCGCTTCTTCACATTACACCTAACTGCACCTCCGGGCATTCATCCTACACCCTCCACCCTCTGCCCTTCACCCTCCACCCTCTGCCCTACACCCTCCACCCTCTGCCCTACACCCTCCACCCTCTGCCCTACACCCTCCACCCTCTGCCCTACACCCTCCACCCTCTGCCCTACACCCTCCACCCTCTGCCCTACACCCTCCACCCTCTGCCCTACACCCTCCACCCTCTGCCCTTCACCCTCCACCCTCTGCCCTACACCCTCCACCCTCTGCCCTACACCCTCCACCCTCTGCCCTACACCCTCCACCCTCTGCCCTTCACACTCCACCCTCTGCACTACACCCTCCACCCTCTGGACTACACCCTCCACCCTCTGCACTACACCCTCCACCCTCTGCCCTACACCCTCCACCCTCTGCCCTTCACCCTCCACCCTGCCTCAGTAGACTAATGGAGATTTTGCCATCGCTTCCAGAGGAATTACTGCCATTTACCAAGCCCCCACACACGCACACTTTATCACAAATACACAAACACACACTTTATCACAAATACACAAGTACACAAACACACACTTTATCACAAATACACAAGTACACAAACACACACGCACACTTTATCACAAATACACAAACACACACTTTATCACAAATACACAAACACACACTTTATCACAAATACACAAACACACACTTTATCACAAATACACAAACACACACTTTATCACAAATACACAAACACACACTTTATCACAAATACACAAATACACAAACACACACTTTATCACAAAATATAGCCTGCATATTGTATAGTACATATCACTAACAGTGTAAACATGCACATACATATTCCATCATCAGTTTATACATGAACAGACACGCTCTTCAAATTGTATACGCTTAGCTATATTTGCTCTCCCCCCTTCTCTCTCTACTTCCCTCCCCTCTCTCTATTTCTCTCTCCCTCCCATCTCTCGCTCTTGGCCCAGTTTCTCTAACACTCCACTTCCCACTCTCTCTTCATCATTTCCCCACATTCTCTTTCTCCCGGTTCTGCTCTCAGAATATAATGCATATAAATGTCCCTCACTATAAAACATGATGGCAGTTGGGACCAGAACTCATCTCAACACTACAGTGGCATTGGCACCGTGCCTCGGAGGCTCTCACCGCTCCGCAGAGAATACCGCTTCACCCGCATCCTCGGGGCAAACAATACGCCACGGTGCCTCCTCCCTCACTTCCTCTCTCTGAAACCCACCTGCCTGGTGCCGCCCACATGTTCAGGGGAAGGACAGAGAGACAGCCCCGCCGTTACTCTCCTGTCAATGGCTGCTGTCAAAACAGAGGCTGACGAGCCAGGGAGCGAGACCGACGGAGACGCTAAGACGGCCAGGCGAGACACACTACTGACAGCAGGCTCTGCTGGGCTCCCTCTGAGAGAGAGGTCAGAGGTCACATGCTCATTAAGGAAGGGCCTTTTCTATGTCTGGGACTTAGAGATTGGAGAAGTCAAAATGACTGTGCATGCCTGCATGAGAGAGACAGGAGTCTAGATATATGAGGATGTGCCTAATTTTGTGACTTAACATGATGGGGTAAGATGCCCCTTAAGAGCTGATCTGTTTAGTAGACTGGTTTAATTCCCTAAGTATTAAGGTATAGATAACTGATCCTAGATATAGCTGTAATAGAGTCCGCATGTTAACAGGTTTTTTACTTACTTCTGTGAGATGGGGGTTGGGGTTGAAGCCACACTGGTTGCAGACGGTGGAGCGGCACTGCGTGCAGGTGTTGTAGTTTGGCAGGGCCGGCGGGTGGGTCAGCTCTGTGGTGGAGCAGAGGGGGCACAGCTTGCTGACGGGCATGGGGGCGATCTGAGGCACCGAGTAGGGCGAGGTGGGGGTGATCCCCCGGTCCGGAGACGCTGAGGAGGAGCGACCCGTCCGGCCTCCCGAGCTGCTGAAGTCCACCTGGAGGTTCCGTCTGGAGGCGTGCTGACCAGGCTGACCGGGGCTCTGACCATGCTGACCCTGACCGCCACCCATCCCAGCACCCATCCCTGGCCCATGGCCCTGACCCGGGCCGTGGCCTGGGCCAGAGCCATGGTCGGGGCCTGAGCTAGACTGCTGCATCGGCCTGTGGCTCTCTTGGTTGGCCAGTCTCTGACCTCCTCCTCCACCCATTCCTCCAGCCATCCCTCCATAGCCAAGCTGCATCCCAGGTTTAGGACTCCCCATAGGAACCCTGAAAATGGGGGGAAAAAACTGGAATCAAATTAACTTCAAATAGAACATCCCTTCTATATAGACGGGACCTAGAGTTTTGTACAAAGCTAAAGACGCCAACATGACAAATAAGTTCCATAGGTGTTATGGGTAACTGTACTAGATCTATACGGTAGTATGACTATGAAGTTTTATCTATTCAGGAGACATAGTTTAGTCTATATCTAGTCTATATCTATAGTGTATATACCTAAATCTACAGAAGCCTTACATAGCCTCTGAAAGTGTTCCCGTTCGGCAGGATTCCTACAACCATCCTTATGGCTGTGTAGAGAAAACATGGGACATTAAACAAGTTGACATTAGCAGGGAACATTTGGCAGAGAGACTTGGGGCAAAGCATGGAGCCTCACATACCAGCTTAACAGCTCTGATACAGACAGTGAACAAGACAGGTAACTTTATCAGGCAGCTAGTCCCTATGAGGGAGTTTTTATGTAGCCGTGTATTATCTATTCATTTGTGGGTTTGGTCAGTATCACTAAATCTTTGCATTTTACTCTACCACCTAAAAACTGCTAGAAGAGAGAGTCAAAAACAGTCATCATTTTAAATTCACAATGAATTGCCAAAGGATATGACATAACCATAGGACACACAAAGGCATCAACAAGAGGCTACAAAAAGTAAGCAGGAAAGGAATCACAGAACTACATCAACACATTTCCTCCACTTCCAGCTAAGACTGAAACAAGACACTGAAAAACAGATCTGATCTGGGAACAGCGTAAATGTGGAATGGATCAAAGAGATCCACAGTAGTTCCGGCCAATCATTTGATTCAGTTGTGTCATGTGAGTTTGGACACAAGTATTTGTTGTAAGGACAGACAGGCATATTTTGCGACAGCCCGAGTCGGTATGAGACATTTGCTTTCAGCTACATGTGAATGTCACCAAATGGCTCTCATCCACCCCCACGCCTTTGCTCTGGAGTTACTGTCTCCAAATTCACATCTACTTAGAGCCCTGTGAGCCAGACTTCACCCAGTGATCATTACATAGAGAGGACATATGGAAGCCTTAGTGTGTATGGGTGTGCGTGAGGGACTGCATGGGTGAATGCCTGCTTGCTTCCCTGCATGCCTGCCTATGTTCGTGCATAGGAGCGTGCACTTAATGCAATCTCATCTGATCTAATGATGTTAAATGTCTCCCCTACCCAGGTCTACCCTACCCAGGTAAAAAACTCTAACGGCCACATCAGCTTCAAACCAAGCAGGCGGATGGACCAAAGTGCTATGAGGGGTTCCACACATAGAAAGCAGGCTAAAGTGCATTATTTACAAAAATGTTGCAGGCTGTCAGGCAGTTTGTACAGGGCTTGAGACATTTCAGCACCACATAGCTGTCCATTTCATCCACATGAGCCATTTCAGTACCACTGAGCTGTCTATTTCAGCCCCATGAGCCAATTCAGCAGAGAGGAAGAGACTATGTGAGAGGGATAACTAGGCCAAATATATGTCTTCTCCAGCAGGTGGCGCTGTTTCGTTCGCGCACCAAGCAAGGAGTTTTTGTTTAGAAATCAATGAGTGTCAAATTTGGTCAACAAAACATGGAATGGCTTATTTGCTACGTGAGGTTTATTTGATCTAACAGAAGTTTCATAATACTTAGGTTGTTACGCGTGTACTGATATAAGTAGGACACGTGACATCCCAGCAACTTTGAGAAAATACACTTTATATCAGAGTTGTCTCGAGATCTAAACGATCAAATTAAACAAAAGAGCGCCCCTAGATCATGGGAAAAGGCCGCACTTGACCGTTGCACTTGAATCATTCCCACAGTGAATGGCTTGGCTCGCTACGCTATGAAACCACACACTATTGCAGACTTTGATATTACCGGCTGCAGTTGATATGGTGAAAACAATGTGTGGGGAGGCAGAGGCACAGGCACAGAAACTCACATCAATACCTTTGTCTGATAACACTGTTAAACAAATAATTGATTCTATTGCTAGTAATCAATAGGAAACTGACTGAACGACTCAAAAAAAAAACAGCTTATGCTCTTCAATTGTACGTTAGCTGTGAGGACCGAGATGCCTATGCATTGACTTTTGTCGGGGATGGTAGTTACGAGGACATATTGTTCTGTCTCAATATTCCCAAGCATGAAACGGCATATGGGATGTACAGTGTGCTGCGTGGCTATTTTGACAAAAAACAGATTCCATATGGGATCGAATGGTGGGCTTTTGCACAGATGCAGCTCTTCCTATGTCGGGACGGAGGGCAGACCTCTGCACTCTTGATATGAATATGTCTCCCTCTGCCATATGGACACATTGTATGATACACCAAGAGCAACTGGCGACAAAAGAACTGAGCACAGAACGCTGAGAAAGTACATCATTTTCTTTAGGAATGTAGTGAGGTAAAAGTAAAAGTTGGCAAAAATATAAATAGTAAAGTACAGATACCCCAAAAAACTACTTAAGTAGGACTTTCAAGTATTTTTACTTAAGTACTTTACACCACTGCGAGGGATGACTGCTCCCCTCCAACGCTTGGAAGAGCACTTTGGGAAGGACTTACTTCCCAATCCATTTAACTGTGATCCTGGCTCAGTTGACATGCTGGTAAGTGAAATCGAACAGCTGATCGAGCTGTCATGTGACCGTCTCCCTCTGAAAATGTATGCCTCATTCAAAACAACTGGGAACTCTGAAATCTCTGACTTCAGTGCATTCAAGACAACTGGGAACTCGGGAAGAAACGAGCTCCGACTGGGCAAAATCGATTTGAACGGCCATCCAACTTGGAATTCCAACTCGGGAACTCGGGCCTCTTTCTAGACCTCAGAATTTGCGACCTGAATATCACTGACGTCATGATTTGACCTCTTATTTTTCTGAGTTCTCAGTCGTCTGAAGCACCATAAAACTCATGGTAGGCTACCCTTCGCCAGCTCATATCTGGATTCAGTGCTCTCGTCTGCATTAAAACCAAGTATTGATCCAGATTGGATGTGACAGCAGAGATGAGGTGCGCACTGTCAACCAAGCGCCCCGACTGTTAAGAAGCTCCGACGCGACATGCATCAAGCACACCCATCTCATTAGTGGTGGTGAGTTAAGAGACATTATGTCAGACTCATTTGCTATTGACTGCTCCACATTGAAAGTATGTGATGGTGAGTTGAGAAGACAATCAGAAATACTGTTAGAACGTTTTTAAATTGGCTGCCATAGCCCCAAATAAAAAAGTAAACACCGGCTGTTAATTACATCATTTTTTTCACATGGATGTGGTTGCCAAAATCTTCAGATGTCAAATGTGGTTGTGGGCCAAAAACGTTTGAGAATCCCTGGGTTAAGGCCAGGTAGGGCCTGTTTTTTCATCAATAACTAGGGTATGGGCAGAGCTCGGGTATCACTAAACTGATCATTCAAATGTTGAAGATGAGCCATTTGTGCGTGCTCTGCTGCGCAGTACAGTCGTGGCCAAAAGTTTTGAGAATGACAAATATTAATTTCCACAAAGTTTGCTGCTTCAGTGTCTTTAGGTATTTTTGTCAGATGTTACTATGGAATACTGAAGTATAATTACAAGCATTTCATAAGTGTCAAAGGCTTTTATTGACAATTACATGAAGTTGATGCAAAGAGTCAATATTTGCAGTGCTGACTCTTCTTTTTCAAGACCTCTGCAATCCGCCCTGGCATGCTGTCAATGAACTTCTGGGCCACATCCTGACTGATGGCAGCCCATTCTTGCATAATCAATGCTTGAAGTTTGTCAGAATTTGTGGGTTTGTGTTTGTCCACCCGCCTCTTGAGGATTGACCACAAGTTCTCAATGGGATTAAGGTCTGGGGAGTTTCCTGCCCATGGACCCAAAATATTGATGTTTTATTCCCCAAGCCACTTACTTATCACTTTTGCCTTATGGCAAGGTGCTCCATCATGCAGGAAAAGGAATTGTTCGTCACCAAACTGTTCCTGGATGGCTGGGAGAAGTTGCTCTCGGAGGATGTGTTGGTACCATTCTTTTTTCATGGCTGTGTTCTTAGGCAAAATTGTGAGTGAGCCCACTCCCTTGGCTGAGAAGCAACCCCACACATGAATGGTCTCAGGATGATTTACTGTTGGCATGACACAGGACTGATAGTAGCGCTCACCTTGTCTTCTCCGGACAAGCTTTTTTCTGGATGCCCCAAACAATCGGAAAGGGGATTCATCAGAGAAAATGACTTTACCCCAGTCCTCAGCAGTCCAATCCCTGTACCTGTTACAGAATATCAGTCTGTCCCTGATGTTTTTCCTGGAGAGAAGTGGCTTCTTTGCTGCCCTTCTTAAAACCTCTTCGCTATAGGGGGCAGTATTTTCACGGCCGGATGAAAAACGTACCCAAATTAAACGGCCTACTACTCGGGCCCAGAGTCAAATATTTGCATATGATTAGTAGGTCTGGATAGAAAACACTCCGAAGTTTCTAAAACTGTTTGAATGATCTCTGTGAGTATAACAGAACTCATATGGCAGGCAAAAACCTGAGAAAAAATCCAACCAGGAAGTGGGAAGTCAGACTTGTAGTCTTTCAGACCATTTTCTATTGAAACTACAGTGTCTGTGGGGTCAACTTGCACTTCCTAAGGCTTCCACTAGATGTCAACAGTCTTTACAAAGTTGTTTGAGTCTTCTATGGTGAATTTTGACCGAATAACAGCCGGTTCAAGCAGTGGACTGTCTGAGGTCATGTAGTTACTTCATGCGCATTCACACATGGATAGCATTTTTTATTTTTCTTCTGTAATGAATATGCTATTGTCCGGTTGGAATATTATCGATTGTTTATGTTAAAAACACCCTAAGTTCTGATTGTAAACAGCGTTTGACATCTTTCTACAAACGGTAATGGAACTTTTGAGCTTTTCGTCTATTGATTTGCGCCCCCGTCTCGTGCCTTTGGAATAGTGTTCTGGACATGCCAACAAAATGGAGGTATTTGGACATAAATTATGGACTATCAAACAAATGAACATTTCTTGTGGAAGTGGGAGTCCTTCCGAGTGCATTCCGCCGAAGATCAGCAAAGGTAAGAAAATATTTATAACAGTATTTTAGAGTTTTGACGATGCCATGGCTTGACGGCTAACTGTATAGCTTGCATTGATGGCGAAGCTCTGTACTCAGAATATTGAACAATGTGCTTTCTCCGTAAAGTTATTGTGAAATCTGACACAGTGGTTGCATTAAGAGGTAGTATATCTTTAATTCTTTAAATAATTGTTATATATTTTGTCAACGTTTATGATGAGTTTTTCTGTAAATGAATGTGCACATTCACCGGAAGTTTTGGAGGCAAATCATGTTCTGAACATCACGCGCCAATGTAAAATGCTGTTTTTGGATATAAATATGAACTTGATCGAACAAAACATACATGTATTGTGTAACATGATGTCCTAGGAGTATCATCTGATGAAGATCGTCAAAGGTTAGTGCTTCATTTTAGCTGGATTTTGGGTTTTTGTGACACATCTCCTTGCTAGAAAAATGGCTGTGTGGCTTTTCTTGTTTAGGTGGTGTCCTAACATAATCTAATGTTTTGCTTTCGCTGTAAAGCCTTTTTGAAATCGGACAACGTGGTTGGATTCAGGAGAAGTGTATCTTTAAATGGTGTAAAATAGTCATATGTTTGAGAAATTGACAATATTCGATTTTTGATGTTTTGAATTTCGCGCCCTGCTGTTCCATTGGCTGTTGGCTAGGGGTCCCGCTGGCAGAACGGGTTCCGCTAGCAGAACACCTAGATGCAAGAAGTTAACACCAGGCCATCCTCCAAAAGTCTTTGCCTCACTGTGCGTGCAGATGCACTCACACCTGCCTGCTGCCATTCCTGAGCAAGCTCTGTACTGGTGGTGCCCCGATCCCACAGCTGAATCAACTTTAGGAGACGGTCCTGGCGCTTGCTGGACTTTCTTTGTCGCCCTGAAGCCTTCTTCACAACAATTAAACTGCTCTCCTTGAAGTTCTTGATGATCCGATAAATGGTTGATTTAGGTGCAATCTTACAGGCAGCAATATCCTTGCCTGTGAAGCCCTTTTTGTGCAAAGCTATGATGACGGCACGTGTTTCCTTGCAAGTAACCATGGTTGACAGAGGAAGAACAATAATTCTAAGCCCCACCCTCCTTTTGAAGCTTCCAGTCTGTTATTCGAACTCAATCAGCATGACAGAGTGATCTCCAGCCTTGTCCTCATCAACACTCACACCTGTGTTAACGAGAGAATCACTGACATGATGTCAGCTGGTCCTTTTGTGGCAGGGCTGAAATGCCTTGGAAATGTTTTGGGGGGATTCAGTTAATTTGCATGGCAAAGAGGGACTTTGCAATTAATTGCAATTCATCTGATCACTCGTCATAACATTCTGGAGTATATGCAAATTGCCATAGAAACTGAGGCAGCAGACTTTGTGAAAATTAATATTTTTTGGCCACGACTGTACAGTCATATCTGACTGCTCTCTCATGTGTCTTAACTGAGTGAGTGACAGACAGAGAGGAGCAGCTAATGGATTTACTAACTGAGGGAGTTATTTCTGATTCTGGGTTTCAGGCAGAGCCGGGCTTTACATTTGTCAGAAACAATCGGGACTGTGTAGGGTAGGGCTTAAAATTCATGCCCGTGCAGGGCTCTAATTCTGATTAATTCAAAAATAGTAAATACGTTAATGCCACTTTTAATTAAGGAGAGCTGTGCTTACTGTAGTTTTTGGTTAAAATAAATATATATATTTTTTATTCAGTTATCTACAATGGCATGCTGAGTTGTACACTCCCACAGGTCCCTGAGCAAAAATGTAAATGGTGAACCGTGTCTTATTTTCACCCAATGCAGAAAGACTCTTGCCCAGCTACTGATTGTTATGTGGCCCTTCAAACATGTCTTCCAATAGAAAGGTTCACAGCAAAATAAAATATGAATTTACAGAAAGGCACTGAAGGGGGTGGTATTTGTTCAGACTGCTGTGACAATCTATCTACAACATAACCTATTGGAGAAGTAGCAGTGTATATAAGAGAAGCCTTAAAACTGTTTTCACCTTGTAACAGTCGACTCCTTTCTCTTCCTTGTTTTTCTTTGTGTTATAGTTTCAAATACAGTTCCTGACAGTATTGAACACAGAAAAACTCACAACAAAATGATGTACGCACACAGTACACATGCAAACACACACACACACAAACACACACAAGCCCTAGCTGTTTTGAACGGTTTTGTTTTTTGTTACAAATACATTTTTCTTCAGGGATAGGCTCCCCTATAGGGATTGTCTGGCCCTCTCTCTCTCTCTCTCTCCAGATGCTGTAGAAGAAGTAGGACACTAATGTGGTACACATGGGATCTCATCGAAAGAACACCTGGGTTTATTCAGCTTATTACCAGGAGTGGGCGTGTTATTACACATGCAGAGGAGCACATCAAGTTAAAGCAGCTCACAAAGGAGACTGCCGCCCAAACTGCTGCCAAGTGGTTATGCCCGCTCAGGTAAGGGGGTGTGGAAAGGGGGAGAGTGGGAGGGGGAGGATGGTGACTCAACTTTAATGCCTTTTCACTGATTCAGCCAAACTGCTTGAAGAAAAGAGCATGAAAAGAGAGCCAGGGCTGTCAGAAAGACTCACAGCCATTTCTGAGCTCTCTCTCTTATCTGCGGCAGCAGGAGAACCAGAGAAGCAGAGAGAGGCTTAGGGTGCGTCAGCCCTGTGAGCCTGTTATGCTTCACCCATTACCCGGGTGGGTCTGAGCGTGGGCAGAGCAGCTCTTTGTGAAACTGTCGAGGAGCAGAATACGACCATATAGACTCGTAGACATCCCGACGGACGCTAATGCCGCACCTTGCTACAATAACGCACAGGTCTCATAAGCAGCAAAGACGACTTGAAAAACACACTGCTCCGGCGTTCATTTCCCAGGGGTCATTTATCAGTGTTGCACAAGAAGTAAATGAGTCCGACCTTGCTAGCCTCCTTCTCACTTCAGCTGGCTAATACAGGAGGTTAGATTCAGGGTTCACCAATTAAAGCCGATGTGTGAAAGGAAACACTAGTTGTAGCTAGTTGTGCATTATGCTGTCATACTGTATAGCTGGGTCTTCACTGTGGAGCTGGGTCTTCACTGTGGAGCTGGGTCTTCACTGTGGAGCTGGGTCTTCACTGTGGAGCTGGGTCTTCACTGTATAGCTGGGTCTTCACTGTCATGACTAGGACTAAGTACTATATTTTCCTCAGTCTGTAGCCCTGAATATCCACTGTAGGATATTAAACAAATTCAGGTTGTCTTGACACCTATTTTCATAAACTACAGTAGACAACAGTATAAAAAAGGGGAAAACTAGGGGTTTGCGACCCCTAACTTTAACTCTAACTTATCCTTACAGTTCAGCATCTTCAAGCTCCGTTGTACAATATTACCCATTCAAAGCATGCCCGTTGAGTGTTGCTGTGTAGTGGGGTTGTTTAATCCATTGAGAGGTCAGACAGGGCGTAGCGAGATGGTGTAGTCTGCTCAGTAAAATCATTGTGACTGCATCTCAAATGGCACCCTATTCCCTATTAGGGTGCCATTTGAGACGCATCCTGACACTGATACCGGCAGAGCTGGGCACGTCGACGGCGACCTTGCATTAAGGCGTCACTCGATCAGGCAGGCGTCCCATGGTATGCAGGCAGACAGGGACAAACAGCAACCTTATAACTCTGGTCTCAGCACAGCTACAGTGGCCCCTCAGGGCCAAATCTACACCACTGACATTCACAGTCATAGTTCTAGCAGACATAGTACATGCACTGTACAAGACGCATACACACAGAGAAAGTGTCACGCGGAGCGGAACAGGTGAACCCAAGAGCAGACTCAGACGAGGAGACTGGGATGAGGTAACCAAGGTATTTATTGAAACACGGGGGGAAGATGCAGAATGCAGGCCAGGGGAAGCTCGGGCGGGTTGCTGGAAACCAGGTTTGGAGGCTGGAGCAAGAGGTGTGGGGACAGGGTAAGCAGGTCCGGGGGGGAATCCAAGGGAGCGTAGAGTGGGGAATCCAGAACAGAGTAGCAGGACTGATGAGAAGTCGGACTGGAGACAGGGACCAGAGTCAGAGCGGTCAGAACTGTAGCGGAGAGGAAAACAGCATCAGGCAAGGGAAAACAGGCACAGCACGAACAAACGGCTAGAAACATGAACTGACTGAGCAGAGATTACAATATGGCAGTGTGGAAGTAGCAGGACTGAGTATTTGTAGAGGTCTTGATTATGGAACAGGTTGCAGCTGGTGGGGATCTGCTCTGACTCCAGCACACCTGTCTCCACCCACACAATAACACACAGAGAGAGAGGGAGAGGGAGAGGGAGAGAGCACTGGGGGAGTGGCGGCAGGTCAAGGAGACACCGGATGAGCACTACAGGACGTGGCAGGAGCAGATGTGACAGAAAGATACTGTACACAAGGCAGTGTTTACACACACACACACAAGACGCTAACACACTGGCCTTGATGTGGATAGATCGTGAGGACAGATCTACCCAGACGCAATGGTTTCATCATAACATCAGTGATGGAAAAAGTACCCAATTGTCATACTTGAGTAAAAGTAAAGATACCTTAATAAAAAATTACTCAAGTAAAAGTGAACGTCACCCAGTAAAATACTACTTGAGTAAAAGTCTAAAAGTATTTGGTTTTAAATATAAGTATCAAAAGTAAAAGTATAAATCATTTCAAATTGCTTATATAAAGATAAATCAGATGCTGCGATTTTCTTGTAATTTTTTTTTACAGATAGCCAGGGGCACACTCCAACACTCAGACATAATTTACAAATGAAGCGTTTGTGTTTAGTGAGGCCGTCAGATCAGAGGCAGTAGGAAGACCAGGTATGTTCTCTTGATAAGTGCATGAATTGGACCATTTTCCTGTCCTGCTAAGGGTTCAAAATGTAACGAGTACTTTTGGGTGTCAGGGAAAATGTATGGAGTAAAAAGTACATTATTTTCTTTAGGAATGCAGTGAAGTAAAAGTTGTAAAAAAATATAAATAGTAAAGTAGAGATACCCCAAAAAAGACTTAAGGAGTACTTTTAAACCACTGCATAACATTCCTTTAATTTATAGGAGCCAAGCCAGAGCACCATATTAAAAATGATGATGAATCAAGTTGCAGGAAGCCTGTATTCCAGCAGTTCTACAAGATGCTGCAACAGATGCTCCACCTTATCCTTTCATTCCCTCTACCTCCTAGCATCCTTTAACAAACAGGTCTCATACATTTTCTGGAACCTAACCAGATTCATGGCCTTGTCATTTTACATCACTCCCACGTGGGTGGACGCATCTGGCCCAGCCAGATTTAGCACCTACATGCATGTAGCCACATAGTACAGTTCACACTGACACATGTATAAATACACACGCTTGCTTACACATACACACACACATTGATTTCCCTGCGGCTGCTACCTGCACACATTTCTGGGGGAGAACAGGCTCTCTGCTTCCTGCAGTTACATACACCATCAGTACTTCTGTGTGAAAAAGACCATGCACTATGAATCCCAACAACACACACACACACACACACACACACACACACACACACACACACACACACACACACACACACACACACACACACACACACACACACACACACACACACACACACACACACACACACACGCGCACGCACACACACACACACACACACACACACACACTCAGCACATAGGCTGCACTCGCATGCTTGCACACGCTTGAGGTGGGTCTTCACACGTGTGATGTGCAGGTCCCTGCGGTTATATACACAGGTGGGTTTAGGGTCATGAAATATTGTGTGGATGAAGGGCGAGTGGGTGGCTGGCAGGTTGAATAAATAGAAAACAATGTATTAAAAATCCATATATGTATCATTCTTATCTATAGGCCACATTGAGGTTTTTCTTTCATTATTTGTATCTCTCGTTAGTGTGTAGCCTATGCCTTAGGACCTAACTGTAGTGCTGAATACATGCCAATTGCCAAATTCTTTTGGAAACTTTTGGGAGGAGAAAAAGTTCAGGACTGTAGGTCTATAATGTAATCTGTGCTGATTGTGGCGCCAAACAAATTCGACAGTCACAAGACAGGGTCTTCAAAATGGCATCAAGGGAACTGTACTGTTCAGATGGGTTAAATGGAATAGTAGCCTAACTGAAATCTGGACACTGACTGTAGGTCTATAACCTCTCACATAGCCAAATATAATATTACCTCCTGCAGCATTAAGCATTTCTTGCAGTAAAATTTTACACCAAATATACATTTTGACTCAGCATCTTGAAAAAATGAATGCACAGTTAGGGACCGTCTGTAAAGGTGCTATCTTTATCAGCATCATAAAAGCTGATAGTATTTCAACCACATAAAATATGCATCCAAGCTGAACTGAAATCTTATCAAAATATGTTGGGTCATTTTAACAGCTTTTAATTTCCTTAAAACCAGTCAAACTGATGGCATTTGGAAATGGTCCTGTTTTTATTTGAGTAATTGCATGTTATTCCCGGTCCCGAAACATCTTTGCTGAGAAAGAGAAACAGAGATAAAGGAGGAAAGGGAAAACAAACAAAAGATCCTAGAAATGTTCGATGCACACAAAAAGCTTATTTCTCTCAAATGATGTGCACAAATTTGTTTACATCCCTTTTAGTGAGCATTTTTGCCAAGATAATCCATTCATGCTACACCTGTTAGATATCAAGAAGCTAATTAAACAGCATGATCATTACACAGGTGCACCTTGTGCTGGGGACAATACAAGTCTACTCTAAAATGTGCAGTTCTGTCACACAACACAATGCCACAGATGTCTCAAGTTATGAGGGAGCATGCAATTGACATGCTGACTGCAGGAATGTCCACCAGAGTAGTTGCCAGATCATTTAATGTTAATTTCTCTACCATAAGCCACCTCCAACGTTGTTTTAGAGAATTTGGCAGTAAGTCCAACTGGTCTCACAACAGCAGACCACATGTAACCACGCCAGTCCAGGACCTCCACATCTGGGTAATTCACCTGTGGGATGGTCTGAGAGCAGCCACCTGGACAGCTGATGAAACTTTGAGTTTGCACAACCAAAGAATTTCTGCACAAACTGTCATAAACCATCTCAGGGAAGCTCATCTGCATGCTCGTCATACTCACCAGGGTCTTGACCTGACTGTAAATGCTCACCTTTGATGGCCACTGGCAAGCTGGGGAAGTATGCTCTTCACGGGTTAATCCTGGTTTTAACTGTACTGGGCAGATCACGGCGTATAGGTTAGTGATTTGTTGATGTCAACGTAATGAACAGAGTGCCCCATGGTGGTGTTGGGGTTATGGTATGGGCAGGCATATGCTACGGACAATGAACACAATTGTATTTTATCAATGGCAATTTGAATACACAGAGATACTGTGACGAGACCGTGAGGCCCATTAATGTCGTGCCATTAATCCGCAGCCATCACCTCATGTTTCAGCATGATAATTCATAGCCCAATGTCACAAGGATCTATACACAATTCCTGGAAGCTGAAAATGTCCAAGTTCTTCCATGGCCGGCATACTCACTGGTTTTCTGATCCACACACCTACTTTTTAAAAAAGGTATCTGTGACCAACAGATGCATATCTGTATTCCCAGTCATGTGAAATCCATAGATTAGGGCCTAATGAATTTATTTTAATTGACTGATTTCCTTATATGAACTGTAACTCAGTAAAATCTTGCATGTTGCATTTATATTTTTGTTCAGTGAACATTGAAGCATTCATTCTATCGATGTTTTAAATGATTCTGGTGAGCAAGGGTTTATGTAGTCTTCTAGGGCAACATATAATGACAGAAGAGAAGCTGCAAGCATCTTATTATAGACAAGTTGACTAACAAACCATATATATATAATATATAATATACCAAAATATTGAAAATGATTAGCAGAAAGACAGACCTATCTAAAAAGGCAACAAAAAAAATGGCATCTCTGACTGTACAATGTATTTTCTTTATTTGCTGGTTTGGTTCGGGTGCTGGCCTCAGATTTTTACTATATCACATATAGATTGGCGGTTGCGGATGGGTTATTACCAATTGCGAGCTGGTGCAGTGAATAAACAGCTGACATGTGCATCACTAACACACAATCTCAGACTTACACATAAACCCTCTCACACACAGCTGATTGAAGGGTAGAGCGCCTCATTTAGAATTTCGAAAATGCAATTTTATTTCTGCAGCATATGCTGTGCGGTGGTTCCAATCCGTGCGCGGTGGTGAAAGCACCCAGCTCTGATAAATGGATGCTTGTGTGAAAGGTATCAAGGGAAGAGCTCAGAGGCACTAAAGGAGAAGGTGCTCTCCATGAAGAATCCTTCAATTGAGCAATTCCGCTCCACACCGCAGAGAGCTGGGAAGCGATCCTTTTCAATGGCATCTTCCTCACCACAGTATCAAGAGAACATGGCTTCCAGTCGGGGAGACAGGCACACACATGCATGCACGTATTCACTCACACACACACACACACACACACACACACACACACACACACACACACACACACACACACACACACACACACACACACACACACACACACACACACACACACACACACACACACACACACACGTTCTCTTGAGTGATGAATCACGCTTCACCATCTGGCAGTCCGACTGACAAATCTGGGTTTGGCAGATGCCAGGAGAACGCTACCTGCCCGAATTCATAGTGCCAACTGTAAAGTTTGGTGGAGGAGGAATAATGGTCTGGGGCTGTTTTCATGGTTTGGGCTAGGCCCCTTAGTTCCAGTGAATGAAAATATTAACGCTACAGCATACAATGGCATTCTAGACGATTCTGTACTTCCAACTTTGTAGCAACAGTTTGGGGAAGGCCCTTTCCTGTTTCAGCATGATAATGCCCCTGTGCACAAAGCGAGGTCCATACAGAAATGTTTTGTCAAGATCGGTGTGGAAGAACTTGACTGGTCTGCACAGAGCCCTGACCTCAACCCCATTGAACACCTTTGGGATCAATTGGAATGCTGACTGCGACCCAGGCTTAATCGCCCAACATCAGTGCCGACCTCACAAATGCTCTTGCAGCTGAATGGAAGCAAGTCCCCGCAGCAATGTTCCAACATCTAGCGGAAAGCCTTCCCAGAAGAGTGGAGGCTATTATAGCAGCAAAGGGGGGGACCAACTCCATATTAATGCTCATGACTTTGGAATGAGATGTTCGATGAGCAGGTGTCCACATAATTTTGGTTGTGTATATTAGTAGGTATATCACTATGTACTGTATACAGTATGACACTAACCTAATCAAGTAGGCCGATGTACTTTTTGGCATGATAAGTATTGCACACATTACAGTAATATAGGCCACTGTGGATCCACTAAATGTCCTGGCTATTAGGCCAATCTATTCTGTTATAGTCCCTATAGATACTCCCTATGTGTGGCATACATGTGGAGTTGGCTGCAGTTGCTATAGTTTCCTAAATACCATTTTTGTGGAGCTAGCCATGCTCTCACTGAGAGTAGCTGTGCACGGTCTCATCTGCCAAACAATTACAACTGAATCTGAAAGGCTGAAACTTCCCCTCCAATTCCTCTGTCCTTTTTAATTGCAATTCTTATCAGTTCAAATACGCTTGAGAGATGAAGAAATGGGTATACACATGTAGGTAATAATTTTTTCTCTCAAGGTTTTTTTTCAATGAATCTCAGCGTTCAGATTCACTTAACATTCTGTGCTGGGTCTCTCTGCCCTTGCTGAACAATGCTGGAGTCTTGTGCTAGCCACGTGGGGGGGACTAAGCTAACATATGGAATTGTTTTAAGATAGTCATACCATGGATAATTTAGCTATTTGAGTTGGAATTTTAGGACCCCTTTAGGTATCCCCAAAAATATATATATTTTAAAAATAATATATAGAATTTGGTCTTCACTACTCTAGCCCACAGAAAGGCGTTAAATAACACATTCATAAATGGCAAAAAAATAAATCATAAAGAATAGGGTTTTGAAGTGTCTGTCCTATATCTATGATATTTAATAAACACATATTTAGCCTCTTATATTTGTCGGAACAAAACTTCATTCGTTTGTATGGGTTACCTTCAGATGAGTCCCGTAACACTTGCAAAACGGAGAACACCACCATGTTAGTTACAGTCTCCTCTTTCCGTTTGGATGCTACCAACGTTTTCCAAGACCGATTTTCGGGATGTCTCATGGTCTGACAAACCACTGTCAAACCAAATTGCCAATTTAAGGATTTTTACAAAAAGATTTATAGGTACAAATAGTTGTACTGGATCTAAGCCTACTTACATGAGGTAAAATGCAGACGTAGCTGTACCTTAATTGCACTATACAGTGAACTATAGCTATAAGGCGTTTTGCGATGAAAGGAAACAAATTAACATATAAATAATGTAAATCCATCTTTATTTGCTGATCTCTTATATGTTTTCCGTTTCATCCGCCCCCATGCTGAGCTATAATGAATGTGCTGTACATGTCTTTTAGCTACTCACTAGCCCACCACTACTCTAGTCTTCTACTTTGATGCGCTCCAACATAAAGCGCTTTGTATCGTAGCCTGTAGTTCCCCTTGAGAACAACGTCATCTGTTTAATATAAAATATTCAGTGCTGATTTTATTTTCAACAGCTTGAGAGTAAATACTTGTCTGGTAAAGGCATCAGGACAGACTGAGACAACAAAATGAAAAGGTAATGGAATGTACCCATGAATGGAACATACAGTATCTATGAATGCTGTTCCCTAAGACTAGTTAGATTACACATGTCAATGTTTAGTCAAATGTATTGTTGTTGTATTCTTGACTTAAGAGGGAATATGATGGGCCTGGTAGCCATCCCACTGTATATTCGGTATGGCAGGTAAGGCCCATGCAGGACTCAAACCTACAACCCTGGTGCTTCAAACTATTGAGTGTCCGAGTTGCCATGACGGTGTAAGTCATTGCAGCAATCGGAGTGTCGGGCAATCGCTGTCAAGCGAAGTCGGGGCGTTCATTAAGGTACCATCTCAATTTGTAGTGACCTCCATGGAAAGACAAATTAAAGTAAATAAACGAGGGAGGGAGGGAGGGAGGGGGTTGAATAGTGGTTCCTGGAACCTTCTTTCATCTTTCCAATTTCAACCCAAATCCCCCATGCACCCCATTTTATACACACACACACACACACACACACACACACACACACACACACACACACACACACACACACACACACACACACACATTTACCTCTGAACTTGACCTCGTCCTTCTCTCCCATCTCCACGGCCCTTCAGTAGCCATTAGTGTGTAGCTTGAGTTTATTCCTTCATTAGACCTGTGTGTGTTTCTGGAGGAAAA
This sequence comes from Salmo trutta, assembly GCF_901001165.1. Lineage (NCBI taxonomy): Eukaryota > Metazoa > Chordata > Actinopteri > Salmoniformes > Salmonidae > Salmo > Salmo trutta. Next base: position 23,179,597 of record NC_042986.1, read on the forward strand.
GGAACACTGTAACCCTCAGGCTATCAGTGCATAATGTGTGTGTGTGTGTGTGTGTGTGTGTGTGTGTGTGTGTGTGTGTGTGTGTGTGTGTGTGTGTGTGTGTGTGTGTGTGTGTGTGTGTGTGTGTGTGTGTGTGTGTGTGTGTGTGTGTATGTGTATGTATGCGTCCATGCATGTGCGTCCATGTGTGTGTGCGAATGTGTGTGCGTGTCTTGCATGCTGGGAGCTGGCAAATGGAAAATGTCATACTATACGTCCTTCCTTCGCTGCAGAAAAATGACAACATAATGTGGCATCTTTTCCAGTCCTTTTCTGCTGTCTGATGTTTTACCAACCTCCAAATCCATCCACATAATCCCCAATACACACACACATTACACACAAACCATTATCCTCTGTTCCTAAACCTGTCACCTTCTCCCTTGGACCCAGCAGTGCTTCTACAACACACACTAAACAAACAACATACTTTTATATGAAAAATCATGGTGAAACAAATCTGCCCCTCGCTCCTCATATTTAAATATTTCCCCATCCCTTTGCTTCAGCAAGCAGGCTATTTCATGCTATGTGTAATAAAGGGATTAATTTGATATGCTCAGGCTGAGAATGGAACTAAATGGGGCAGGAGATATAAATAGATTTACCTCAGAGCTTCTCATTTCAGCAAAATTTCACTTTTCACAAAAGCGCTTTCTCAATCTTGGACACTTTTATCGAGGTTCAGCGGGGCTATACTAAAATGGCAGCCATGTATGGGCTTACAGTGAGCCTCTTTAAAAGGTGGACTGAACTTCCTGATTTAGCCTCGGTTTTAATTCTCCTCAATATGAAATGTGACTGAGAACAAGATGATTTGGGTTTTGGAGGCGTGCTTTGATGTGGATGTCTCTTGTGTGTGTGTTTGAACGTGGGAAGCGTTTATACTTTCACTGACAAAACAGTGCACATTTACAGTCACTCACCCTTCTAGATAACTTGAAACAGTCAAACCAGGTCTTGTTTCTGCAATTAGCCTAGACTAGCTTGCAAGCAAGCCAACTTATTTTGCCAATTAGCTTCAGCCGGCTGGTTTGCTATTGTGGCAAAGTTGGTTTGACTTTGGATATCTGGGGGGCTAATTAGGGATGTTCAATAAATATCACAATGTAATTGGTACAATATTTTTTTAGTTGTCTCATTAAATGCTTCAATATTTGTATATGAATTTATACAATTTATAGTTGGTTTTGAAGTAATTGAAATTTGGAGCTATTGACGTTTTAAAATATTGTCCTATTGTGTAATTTACTGATGGTCCTTAACTAGCCACATACGGATATGAAATGTCAAACTAAATTGACCATGGGCATCACGATCAGCATTGTGCTCCGAATGAATGATTACTTGAGGGCTGCCAACTGTGGGCAGGGTTGAAATAAACAGAGCCTTAGGAAGAATGTTACGGTGCCCTTCGTTCCATTAATATTGTTTTCTCTCATAATAATCTCATAAAAATACGTATTGGACGAAAATACCGAAAATAATCTTATTTACACTTTGTAGTCAATTTTGTCCCTAGAATAAATGTTTCTGACGCATATCAATGCTACATAGGCCTTTTCCTAAATTGAGCTTTTTTGGTTCAGTCACAATTTAAGGTCACACAGTGCATGAACAGGTAGCCTAGTTGTTGTACCATTGGTCATTTATGATTTGTGCATTAAGAGAGTTTGATCAGACCACAACAGGCTACAGTTCTCTTAACTTTGGTCGACCCATTGTGTGTGGTGTGGAGGAGCACCTGTCCAATAGCATGAATAACAGACCTTTATATTATTACTTGCATGCCATACAGTTAATATGGCATGATCAGATGGGGCTGCTCCATAGAAATAGATAGTGTACTCATCTTTGTATCTGTGCCATTATAGTGCCTATGACAGCACGGGCAGCGCCATTAAGGCAGTCTCCATTTTGAAGTAGTACATTTTCTTCTTCATGATTGGCTGATCCCTCCTGATGACCAGGGATGGACATGACTCTAACAGGGTCACCAGGAGGGATCAGCCAATGAAGTTGGAAGTCCCACCCAGTTGACTACATTAAAATAGTGGATGCCCTCAATGGCGCTGCCCATGCTAATACGGCCTATTGGTCGCTAAAGGCCTCTATCATTCTCTACGGGCTGCTCTTAGCCAAACACCCATTCCTATCCCTTAATGCAATTGGATTGAGATGGCGACGATAGATCACAAGGAGGAGACCGGGCTGACAAATGCCTCGCTCCGATGGTCATGTAAAGGATAATTTCGGCCTAGTGGGAGTGAAATTTTTGGAGAAAGTGGATCCCTGCCTTTTGGCTGATCCATATGTAGTCTCAGGCTGAGTAGAAAAGAAGTTGAGGACTGTTAAATCGGTGAAGTAGCCTTTGTATTTTCTGTGTTTATTTTGTCCAGAGGAAGCAGGCGCTTTGCCTCAAGTGTTGAGGTGGAGCAACTGAAATTGAAGATTCCCTGTGTCTGTGACGCCCGCTATTTAGTGCGAAGCAGACCCGGTGGCGAAACTGAGAAGACACTGTCTGTCCTTTTGAGTTTTTACCTGATAAACTCAAGTTAGGATATGTCAGTTATCCTGTGAAAGCTTTTGTGCCAAACCCACTAAGGTGCTTTAATTTAACTAGGCAAATCAGTTAAGAACACTTTTCTTATTACAATGATTGTCTACCCCAGCCAAACCCGGACAACTGTGCGCCGCCCTATGGGACTCCCAATCACAGCCAGATGTGATGCAGCCTGGATACGAACCAGACTGTAGTGACGCCTCTTGCACTGAGATGCAGTGCCTTAGACTGCTGCGCCACTCGGGAGCACTCTTCTTAGATGCCAAGCTTCTGGTCATGTTGCAGCGGTCTGTAGGAGGGAGCTTCAGAGACGTGAGAAGTGATCAGGAGGGCATGGGACAAAGGAATGTGTACTATTGGTGGAAGAAACTGTGTGTGTCAATTGTGGGGGTGCCCATGTTGCTGGGCATCAGAAGTTACCGGTGCGAGAGAGACAGGTTGAGGTTGCCAGGGTCAGTGTCGAACAGAAGGTGCAGTATGCTAAGGCAGTAAAGAGAGTAGAGGATTATGGGTCAAGGGTGAGCAGTAGAGCTAGGCCAATACAGAGTGATATGCATTTGTGCTTCAGTAAGGTTGGCTTCTTAGCATTTATTTCCATGGTTATCAACTGTACCGCAGAAATAGAACGTCATTTATAGAAAATATATGTTGTGGTGGCATCTGCAGAGAAGTACTTGGGTGTTCTAGGTTTTACTGCAGAAGAGTTACGAGGTGTGTTCAGAGAAAGAGTCCCGTCCTCCCATGCCGTCAGCCTGGTGTAGGATCAGTTAGGTTCAAAGTAGTGGAATAGGGTGGTATATAGATGGAGGGTTAGTTAGGGTCAAAGTAGTGGATGGGGTGGTATATAGATGGAGGGGTTAGTTAGGGTCAAAGTAGTGGGATGGGGTGGTATATAGATGGAGGGTTAGTTAGGGTCAAAGTAGTGGGATGGGTTGTATATAGATGGAGGGTTAGTTAGGGTTAAAGTAGTGGGATGGGGTGGTATATAGATGGAGGGTTAGTTAGGGTCAAAGTAGTGGGATGGGTGGTATATAGATGGAGGGTTAGTTAGGGTCAAAGTAGTGGGATGGGGTGGTATATAGATGGAGGGTTAGTTAGGGTCAAAGTAGTGGGATGGGTGGTATATAGATGGAGGGTTAGTTAGGGTCAAAGTAGTGGGATGGGGTGGGTATATAGATGGAGGGTTAGTTAGGGTCAAAGTAGTGGGATGGGGTGGTATATAGATGGAGGGTTAGTTAGGGGTCAAAGGTAGTGGGATGGGGTAGTATATAGATGGAGGGTTAGTTAGGGTCAAAGTAGTGGGATGGGGTGGTATATAGATGGAGGGTTAGTTAGGGTCAAAGTAGTGGGATGGGTGGTATATAGATGGAGGGTTAGTTAGGGTCAAAGTAGTGGGATGGGGGGGTATATATGGGGGGTTAGTTAGGGGTCAAGTAGTGGGATGGGGTGGTATATAGATGGAGGGTTAGTTAGGGTCAAAGTAGTGGGGAGGGGTGGTATATAGATGGAGGGTTAGTTAGGGTCAAAGTAGTGGGATGGGGTGGTATATAGATGGAGGGTTAGTTAGGGTCAAAGTAGTGGGATGGGTTGTATATAGATGGAGGGTTAGTTAGGGTCAAGTAGTGGGATGGGGTTGTATATAGATGGAGGGTTAGTTAGGGTCAAAGTAGTTGGGATGGTTGTATATAGATGGGGGGTTAGTTAGGGGTCAAAGTAGTGGGATGGGTGGTATATAGATGGAGGGTTAGTTAGGGTCAAAGTAGTGGGATGGGGTGGTATATAGATGGAGGGTTAGTTAGGGTCAAAGTAGTGGGATGGGTGGTATATAGATGGAGGGTTAGTTAGGGTCAAAGTAGTGGGATGGGTGGTATATAGATGGAGGGTTAGTTAGGGTCAAAGTAGTGGGATGGGTGGTATATAGATGGAGGGTTAGTTAGGGTCAAAGTAGTGGGATGGGTGGTATATAGATGGAGGGTTTAGTTAGGGTCAAAGTAGTGGGATGGGGTGGTATATAGATGGAGGGTTAGTTAGGGTCAAAGTAGTGGGATGGGGTGGTATATAGATGGAGGGTTAGTTAGGGTCAAAGTAGTGGGATGGGTGGTATATAGATGGAGGGTTAGTTAGGGTCAAAGTAGTGGGATGGGTGGTATATAGATGGAGGGTTAGTTAGGGTCAAAGTAGTGGGATGGGTGGTATATAGATGGAGGGTTAGTTAGGGTCAAAGTAGTGGGATGGGTGGTATATAGATGGAGGGTTAGTTAGGGTCAAAGTAGTGGGATGGGTGGTATATAGATGGAGGGTTAGTTAGGGTCAAAGTAGTGGGATGGGTGGTATATAGATGGAGGGTTAGTTAGGGTCAAAGTAGTGGGATGGGGTGGTATATAGATGGAGGGTTAGTTAGGGTCAAAGTAGTGGGATGGGTTGTATATAGATGGAGGGTTAGTTAGGGTCAAAGTAGTGGGATGGGGTGGTATATAGATGGAGGGTTAGTTAGGGTCAAAGTAGTGGGATGGGTGGTATATAGATGGAGGGTTAGTTAGGGTCAAAGTAGTGGGATGGGTGGTATATAGATGGAGGGTTAGTTAGGGTCAAAGTAGTGGGATGGGTTGTATATAGATGGAGGGTTAGTTAGGGTCAAAGTAGTGGGATGGGTGGTATATAGATGGAGGGTTAGTTAGGGTCAAAGTAGTGGGATGGGTGGTATATAGATGGAGGGTTAGTTAGGGTCAAAGTAGTGGGATGGGGTGGTATATAGATGGAGGGTTAGTTAGGGTCAAAGTAGTGGGATGGGTGGTATATAGATGGAGGGTTAGTTAGGGTCAAAGTAGTGGGATGGGTGGTATATAGATGGAGGGTTAGTTAGGGTCAAAGTAGTGGGATGGGGTGGTATATAGATGGAGGGTTAGTTAGGGTCAAAGTAGTGGGATGGGTGGGATATAGATGGAGGGTTAGTTAGGGTCAAAGTAGTGGGATGGGTTGTATATAGATGGAGGGTTAGTTAGGGTCAAAGTAGTGGGATGGGGTGGTATATAGATGGAGGGTTAGTTAGGGTCAAAGTAGTGGGATGGGTGGTATATAGATGGAGGGTTAGTTAGGGTCAAAGTAGTGGGATGGGGTGGTATATAGATGGAGGGTTAGTTAGGGTCAAAGTAGTGGGATGGGTGGTATATAGATGGAGGGTTAGTTAGGGTCAAAGTAGTGGGATGGGGTGGCATATAGATGGAGGGTTAGTTAGGGTCAAAGTAGTGGGATGGGGTGGTATATAGATGGAGGGTTAGTTAGGGTCAAAGTAGTGGGATGGGTGGTATATAGATGGAGGGTTAGTTAGGGTCAAAGTAGTGGGATGGGTGGTATATAGATGGAGGGTTAGTTAGGGTCAAAGTAGTGGGATGGGGTGGTATATAGATGGAGGGTTAGTTAGGGTCAAAGTAGTGGGATGGGTGGTATATAGATGGAGGGTTAGTTAGGGTCAAAGTAGTGGGATGGGGTGGTATATAGATGGAGGGTTAGTTAGGGTCAAAGTAGTGGGATGGGTGGTATATAGATGGAGGGTTAGTTAGGGTCAAAGTAGTGGGATGGGTTGTATATAGATGGAGGGTTAGTTAGGGTCAAAGTAGTGGGATGGGGTGGTATATAGATGGAGGGTTAGTTAGGGTCAAAGTAGTGGGATGGGTGGTATATAGATGGAGGGTTAGTTAGGGTCAAAGTAGTGGGATGGGTGGTATATAGATGGAGGGTTAGTTAGGGTCAAAGTAGTGGGATGGGTGGTATATAGATGGAGGGGTTAGTTAGGGTCAAAGTAGTGGGATGGGGTGGTATATAGATGGAGGGTTAGTTAGGGTCAACGTAGTGGGATGGGGTGGTATATAGATGGAGGGTTAGTTAGGGTCAAAGTAGTGGGATGGGTGGTATATAGATGGAGGGTTAGTTAGGGTCAAAGTAGTGGGATGGGTGGTATATAGATGGAGGGTTAGTTAGGGTCAAAGTAGTGGGATGGGGTGGTATATAGATGGAGGGTTAGTTAGGGTCAAAGTAGTGGGATGGGTGGTATATAGATGGAGGGTTAGTTAGGGTCAAGTAGTGGGATGGGGTGGTATATAGATGGAGGGTTAGTTAGGGTCAAAGTAGTGGGATGGGTGGTATATAGATGGAGGGTTAGTTAGGGTCAAAGTAGTGGGATGGGTGGTATATAGATGGAGGGTTAGTTAGGGTCAAAGTAGTGGGATGGGGTGGTATATAGATGGAGGGTTAGTTAGGGTCAAAGTAGTGGGATGGGGTGGTATATAGATGGAGGGTTAGTTAGGGTCAAAGTAGTGGGATGGGGTGGTATATAGATGGAGGGTTAGTTAGGGTCAAAGTAGTGGGATGGGTGGTATATAGATGGAGGGTTAGTTAGGGTCAAAGTAGTGGGATGGGGTGGTATATAGATGGAGGGTTAGTTAGGGTCAAAGTAGTGGGATGGGGTGGTATATAGATGGAGGGTTAGTTAGGGTCAAAGTAGTGGGATGGGTGGTATATAGATGGAGGGTTAGTTAGGGTCAAAGTAGTGGGATGGGGTGGTATATAGATGGAGGGTTAGTTAGGGTCAAAGTAGTGGGATGGGTGGTATATAGATGGAGGGTTAGTTAGGGTCAAAGTAGTGGGATGGGGTGGTATATAGATGGAGGGTTAGTTAGGGTCAAAGTAGTGCGATGGGGTGGTATATAGATGGAGGGTTAGTTAGGGTCAAAGTAGTGGGATGGGTGGTATATAGATGGAGGGTTAGTTAGGGTCAAAGTAGTGGGATGGGTGGTATATAGATGGAGGGTTAGTTAGGGTCAAAGTAGTGGGATGGGGTGGAGGGTTAGCTGGTGGTACCATTTTTTCCTTTTCTCCTTCCTCTTTAATTTTTGTGTAACAAAACACAACATGATCGATAACACCCTACCCCACAGTAGGTGGTGGCATGCACAAACAAAATGTGCGAACGCCATGATACCAAATAATAATAAGAAAATGCAGTTGGATCCTCTCACATCCAGTATGTGGGTTAGTGCTATACGGGTTAATTTGGACGTCTCTAAGCTATACCCTTACCCTAACGTTAACCCTTACCCTAACCATAACTCTGACCAAACCATAACCCTAACCTTAACCGTTTTCAATTACAACTTCAATGGGTGATGTCAGTTGGGACATCCCAAGGATTCCGTTTAGACTTTTCCCAGAGTGTGTCAACAGTCAGGACATAATACAGATTGATAGATTATTCTGGTCCTCAAGGGGCCAGATTGGTGTCACACGTTTTCCCATATCCCTAGCTAACACACCTGATTAAACTAATTGCATTCTAAACTGAAGACCATGGTTAGTTGATTATTGGAGTTATCTATAGCGGCAGCTAAAGCGTGACACGGATCAGGCCCCCAGAGGACTGGCGTTACCTAACTGATACTGGACAGCAGTCTCTATTACTGAGCTGGAGAAGCCTTCTCTGAACCAATGATTTAACAGAGTTGAACAAAAGCTTTGGCAAACTGGTGTAAGAACTGTGAACAGAGGCTGCCCTTGGCAATGACAAGTGTTTTGCAGTGCGTACAGAAAAACCGAGTGCGAGGGAGGAGTGCTTTTAACACTGTTAATGTTTATGTATTCGGTCTTAAGTGTCAATGTACTAGTGATTCCAGGGTGAATTCAAGCGATTGAGTGAAAGTGGTATGACAGGAAAAGAAAGGAGAGGAGAGGAAAGAGACTCATATAGAGCAGCAGGATTTCTAAGAGTGCAGATAAGAGCCTGGTATAACAACTAACAACTAACTCCTCACTATTATCTATTATTAATATATTAATAATATTTAATTCACATCATATTTTAAAGTCACTGAAAGCAATCAAGAAACTGTATTTAAAAAAGCATGTTGATCTTTATCGGATAGAATCTCTCAAATCTATGTTTGACAAAGATGTATATGGACATGATAACCATGGATATGACACACATTTGTCTCCACTTCCTGTATGATAGAAACTGTTCTTCACTAATTATCACATTGAGACAGGCGTCGGTCAGACTGCAATCACCACTCTACGCCTCAACATAATTAAATCAACCAGGAAATATTAACTTTGAGATGACGGCTACAGAACAACAGCGAAGCAAAGAAGACACATGTACTTTCGGCTTGTAAAAAAAACCTTAATCCTCTCTCTTTGTCTCTCCGACAAAGGCAAGCCTCTCTCATTCTCCAAGGCTCAGATAAACGAAGAGCAGGAGCGCAGTCCCAGACTTGATACAAAAGCTTGCTTAATGAACACTGCCAAAGGATTTGGCTGAGAGTCGGTTTTCCTTCCTCCTCCCATTTAGCCACCCTCTGTAGTGCACTGCTACCATCCACCCTCTGTAGTGCACTGCTACCATCCACCCTCTGTAGTGCACTGCTACCATCCACCCTCTGTAGTGCACTGCTACCATCCACCCTCTGTAGTGCCCTGCTACAGTACCATCCACCCTCTGTAGTGCACTGCTACCATCCACCCTCTGTAGTGCACTGCTACAATCCACCCTCTGTAGTGCACTGCTACCATCCACCCTCTGTAGTAAACTGCTACCATCCACCCTCTGTAGTGCACTGCTACCATCCACCCTCTGTAGTGCCCTGCTACCATCCACCCTCTGTAGTGCACTGCTACCATCCACCCTCTGTAGTGCACTGCTACCATCCACCCTCTGTAGTGCACTGCTACCATCCACCCTCTGTAGTGCACTGCTACCATCCACCCTCTGTAGTGCACTGCTACCATCCACCCTCTGTAGTGCACTGCTACCATCCACCCTCTTTAGTGCACTGCTACCATCCACCCTCTTTAGTGCACTGCTACCATCCACCCTCTGTAGTGCCCTGCTACAGTACCATCCACCCTCTGTAGTGCACTGCTACCATCCACCCTCTATAGTGCACTGCTACCATCCACCCTCTGTAGTGCCCTGCTACAGTACCATCCACCCTCTGTAGTGCACTGCTACCATCCACCCTCTGTAGTGCCCTGCTACAGTACCATCCACCCTCTGTAGTGCACTGCTACCATCCACCTTCTGTAGTGCACTGCTACCATCCACCCTCTGTAGTGCACTGCTACCATCCACCCTCTGTAGTGCACTGCTACCATCCACCCTCTGTAGTGCACTGCTACCATCCACCCTCTGTAGTGCACTGCTACCATCCACCCTCTGTAGTGCCCTGCTACAGTACCATCCACCCTCTGTAGTGCACTGCTACCATCCACCCTCTGTAGTACACTGCTACCATCCACCCTCTGTAGTGCCCTGCTACAGTACCATCCACCCTCTGTAGTGCACTGCTACCATCCACCCTCTGTAGTGCCCTGCTACAGTACCATCCACCCTCTGTAGTGCACTGCTACCATCCACCTTCTGTAGTGCACTGCTACCATCCACCCTCTGTAGTGCACTGCTACCATCCACCCTCTGTAGTGCCCTGCTACAGTACCATCCACCCTCTGTAGTGCACTGCTACCATCCACCCTCTTTAGTGCACTGCTACCATCCACCCTCTTTAGTGCACTGCTACCATCCACCCTCTGTAGTGCCCTGCTACAGTACCATCCACCCTCTGTAGTGCACTGCTACCATCCACCCTCTGTAGTGCACTGCTACCATCCACCCTCTGTAGTGCCCTGCTACAGTACCATCCACCCTCTGTAGTGCACTGCTACCATCCACCCTCTGTAGTGCACTGCTACCATCCACCCTCTGTAGTGCCCTGCTACAGTACCATCCACCCTCTGTAGTGCACTGCTACCATCCACCCTCTGTAGTGCACTGCTACCATCCACCCTCTGTAGTGCCCTGCTACAGTACCATCCACCCTCTGTAGTGCACTGCTACCATCCACCCTCTGTAGTGCACTGCTACCATCCACCCTCTGTAGTGCACTGCTACCATCCACCCTCTGTAGTGCCCTGCTACAGTACCATCCACCCTCTGTAGTGCACTGCTACCATCCACCCTCTTTAGTGCACTGCTACCATCCACCCTCTTTAGTGCACTGCTACCATCCACCCTCTGTAGTGCCCTGCTACAGTACCATCCACCCTCTGTAGTGCACTGCTACCATCCACCCTCTGTAGTGCACTGCTACCATCCACCCTCTGTAGTGCCCTGCTACAGTACCATCCACCCTCTGTAGTGCACTGCTACCATCCACCCTCTGTAGTACACTGCTACCATCCACCCTCTGTAGTGCCCTGCTACAGTACCATCCACCCTCTGTAGTGCACTGCTACCATCCACCCTCTGTAGTGCCCTGCTACAGTACCATCCACCCTCTGTAGTGCACTGCTACCATCCACCCTCTGTAGTGCCCTGCTACAGTACCATCCACCCTCTGTAGTGCACTAATACCAGCCCAGTAGTAGGCAGCAGCAGCATCACACTCACACCCTGCAATCAACCCACTGGGAAAAAATCAACATTGAATCAACATTGTTTCCACATCAATTCAACTACAAAATCAATGTGATGATGTTAAATTCACATGGAAAACTGACTGGACTTGCAAAAAGTAATCAATGTAAGGGAATTTCGTATTTTTTCATCCACATTTTTACCTAAATCAAATTACCTGACATTTTTTGTTGATTTCATGTTGAATTCACGTTAGTTGACAACTCAAGCCAAATGTAAATCAAAACTAGACATTGAAATGACGTCTGTGCCCAGTGGGAAGGACCTGATTCATTCAAATCAGACCACTCATTCTCTCCCTTCTCTCTGCTCTCGTTGACTAGCCTCCTGAAGACAACAATCTAAATGTGTAGCTATTCTAATTATGCAGAAAATTATCTCACTGATTTAATTAGTCTAACCAGAGGGATAGTGAAGGTATTACCATACTGTTTACAACATCTATCCTTTTCAGATCTGAGTGGAAAAAACAACAAGGCGGAGAAAAGGGAAGGAGTCAGAGGATTTGAATCCATCCTTCGCCTTCTACAGCGAGCCACAGTTCTGGAGTACACAGATTGTTTATGGGAGTTGGGGTGAAGGAATCCAGCATGATTTGTGTGATGAAAGAGGGAGTGGTTTAAGCCAATCAAACCAACCAATCAGAAAGCAGAAAAAAATATATGACCAAACTAAGGCTGTGGCAGTCATGAAATTTTGTCAGACGGTTATTGTCAAGCAAATAACTGCCGGTCTCACAGTAATTGACAGTTAATTAACATAAACACGCAATTCCTGGCTTCCAACGCATAGCCTACTAGCCAGTGACGCAGACTTTTGGAACATCAACATTTTAAAAAGTCTAATAAATCCATTTAATATCGCCTACACCATCACAATATATCCATTATTTAATTTAGACAGGTCTAAAGAAACATGATATGAAGAAAATGTATTCTATTTCAGAAGAACAGTATAGCATACTCTGAGTTGTCCTTATATTAGGCCCTGATATGCTGTGCCATATGGCTGTGGGCTACATTAGTTCATTTAGCAGACAAGATTTGCTTAGAAATGCGTGTCATAATTGTTTATTATTTTATAGTATGAAAAATACAATTGAACATAGCTGAATAAAATAGAAAGGATATTTTCTCCAAACAATTTCCAAGGAAGTGCACTATTCTGTGTTCAGCAGTTAAAGAAATAGGACCTCCTATATGCTTCATTTAGAGCTATTTATGCAACTTTAGTTGTGATACAAACGTTGGGTTATATGTTTTGATTTTAATACATTCTAAGGCAGCATGATGCGGCACTAATGATTTGAATGAAGTTAAATAAAAGGCATGAGCTCTGATTTGTTTCTTGTGCAGGCTGCACACACTTTGACAAGCACTTGATAATATTCTCACCAGGTCGCGAATTTCCAGGCAGCATCCCGCTTGTGTGGGCAAAGTGGCCGTTGTGCCCTTGGACTGAATAATTATATAATTATAATTCCCTTCTCCCGGCTGCCATGCTCCGAAGCACATCTCACACACATGGCTCGCTCAGATATCTCAATTCTTATTAGCCAATACCTGTCACGTGATCGGAGCCTTCTTACAGGCATCTCAGATAAGAATTAGGCTACAAGTGAAGACAGACACATCAGGAAGGCAATTGCACGCGTCCACGATTATGTATGTAATGCTTTTATTATAAAGGTGCATTTTTATGGTGAAAATGATCTTCCCCAAACTTGAAACTCACGTGCCGCCTTCAGTTGAAGTCGGAAGTTTACATCCACTTAGGTTGGAGTCATTAAAACCTGTTATGGATAGGGGTTCCGCTAGCGGAACGTTTCGACAACATCCAGTGAAATTCCAGAGCACGAAATGAAAAAAAAATTATTTGAAATATTTAACTTTCATACATTCACAAGTGCAATACACCAAATTAAAGCTTAACTTCTTGTTAATCTAGCCACCATGTCAGATTTCAAAAAGGCTTTATGGCGAAAGCAAACCATGCGATTATCTGAGGACAGCGCCCAGCATTCCAACACATGAAAATCAGATTTCAACCCGCCAGGCGTGACACAAAACTCCGAAATAACGATATAATTCATGCCTTACCTTTGAAGAACTTCTTCTGTTGGCACTCCAATATGTCCCATAAACATCACAAATGGTCCTTTTGTTCAATTAATTCCTTCGTTATATCTCCAAAATGTCAATTTATTTGGCGCGTTTGATTCAGAAAAACACCGTTTCCAACTCGCCCAGCATGACTACAAAATATCTAATAAGTTACCTGTAAACGCTGTCCAAACATTTCAAACAACTTTCCTAATCCAACTTTAGGTATTTTAAAACGTAAATAATCGATAAAATTTAAGACGGGATAAACTGTGTTCATTACCGGATAAAAACAACGTGGAGCACACATCAAAAAATTAGAGAGCACTAGGCTGGACCCTCGTTCTGAACAGCCGTACTTCTTAATTTCTCTAAAGAAAAACATCAACCAATTTCTAAAGACTGTTGACATCTAGTGGAAGCAATAGGAACTGCAACCAAATGCCACAGAAGTCTAGGTTCCCATAGAAAACCCATTGAAAACAGAGTCACATCAAAAACATTTTTTCCTGGATAGTATGTCCTCGGGGTTTAGCCTGCCAAATAAGTTCTGTTATACTCACAGACATTATTTTAACAGTTTTATAAACTTTAGAGTGTTTTCTATATTCTATCAATTATATGCATATCCTAGCTTCTGGGCCTGAGTAGCAAGCAGTTTACTTTGGGCACGCTTTTCATCCAAAATTCCGAATGCTGCCCCCATCCTAAAAAATTAAAACTCGTTTTTCAACCACTCCACAAATTTCTTGTTAACAAACTATAGTTTTGGCAAGTCGGTTAGGACATCTACTTTGTGCATGACACAAGTAATTTTTACAACAATTGTTTACAGACAGATTATTTCACTTATAATTCACTGTATCAGAATTCCAGTGGGTCAGAAGTTTACATACACTAAGTTGACTGTGCCTTTAAACAGCTTGGAAAATTCCAGGAATGATGTCATGGCTTTAGAAGCTTCTGATGGGCTAATTGAAATCATTTGAATCAATTGGAGGTGAACCTGTGTATGTATTTCAAGGCCTACCTTCAAACTCAGTGCCTCTTTGCTTGACATCATGGGAAAATCAAAATAAATCAGCCAAGACCTCAGAAAAAAAATTGTAGACCTCCACAAGTCTGGTTCATCCTTGGGAGCAATTTCCAAATGCCTGAAGGTACCACGTTCATCTGTACAAACAATAACATGCAAGGATAAACACCATGGGATCATGCAGCCGTCATACCGCTCAGGAAGGAGACGTGTTCTGTCTCCTAGAGATGAACGTACGTTGGTGCGAAGTGCAAATCAATCCCAGAACAACAGCAAAGGACCTTGTGAAGATGCTGGAGGAAACAGGTACAAAAGTATCTATATCCACAGTAAAACAAGTCCTATATCGACATAACCTGAAAGGCCGCTTAGCAAGGAAGAAGCCACTGCTCCAAATCCGCCATAAAAAAAGCTAGACTAAGGTTTGCAACTGCACATGAGGACAAAGATTGTACTTTTTGGAGAAATGTCCTCTGGTCTGATGAAACAAAAATAGAACTGTTTGGCCATAATGACCATCATTATATTTGGAGGAAAAAGGGGGAGGCTTGCAAGCCGAAGAACACCATCCCAACCGGGGTGGCAGCATCATGTTGTGGGGGTGCTTTGCTGCAGGAGGGACTGGTGCACTTCACAAAATAGATGGCATCATGAGCATGGAAAATTATGTGGATATAGTGAAGCAACATCTCAAAGCATCAGTCAGGAAGTTAAAGCTTGGTCGCAAATGGGTCTTCCAAATGGACAATGACCCCAAGCATACTTCCAAAGTTGTGGCAAAATGGCTTAAGGACAACAAAGTCAAGGTATTGGAGTGGCCATCACAAAGCCCTGACCTCAACCCCATAGAAAATTTGTGGGCAGAACTGAAAAAGCGTGTGCGAACAAGGAGGCCTACAAACCTGACTCAGTTACACCAGCTCTGTCAGGAGGAATGGGCCAAAATTCAGCCAACTTATTGTGGGAAGCTTGTGGAAGGCTACCCGAAATGTTTGACCCAAGTAAAACAATTTAAAGGCAATGCTACCAAATACTAATTGAGTGTTTGTAAACTTCTGACCCACTGGGGATGTGATGAAAGAAATAAAAGCTGAAATAAATCATTCTCTCTTCTATTATTCTGACATTTCACATTCTTAAAAATAAAGTGGTGATCCTAACTGACATAAGACAAGGAATATTTACTAGGATTAAATGTCAGGAATTATGAAAAACTGAGTTTAAATGTATTTGGCTAAGGTGTATGTAAACTTCCGACCTCAACTGTATGTATGCCAGTTAGGCTCTATGCTGGTTGTAAAGCAAATTAATGTGCCTCATTTTAAGAAGTTATTTGTTATGTTACTGCCTTATTCAAAAATTGATATACACACACTGAAACTGTCACACCCTGATCTGTTTCACCTGTCTATGTGCTTGTCTCCACCCTCCTCCAGGTGTTGCCCATCTTCCTCATTATTCTCAGTGTATTTATACCTGTGTTCTCTGTTTGTCTTTTGCCAGTTCCTTTTGTTTCGTCAAGCCTACCAGCGTTTTTTTTCCTGTGCTCCTTTCTGTCTCTAGGTCCTGTTTTCTAGCTTTCATGGTTTTTGACCATTCGGCGTGCCCTGACCCTGAGTCTGCCTGTCGTTCTGTACCTTGCCACACCACCCTGGATTACTGACCTCTGCCTGCCCTGAGCCTGCATGCCGTTCTGTACCTTTTGGACTCTGCTCTGGACTACTGACCTCGGCCTACCCTTGACATGTCGTTTGCCTGCCCCCCTGTTTTGTAATAAACTTTTGTTACTTCGAAACTGTCTACATCAAATCAAATCAAATTTATATATCCCTTCTTACATCAGCTGATATCTCAAAGTGCTGTACAGAAACCCAGACTAAAACCCCAAACAGCAAGCAATGCAGGTGTAGAAGCACGGTGGCTAGGAAAAACTCCCTAGAAAGGCCAGAACCTAGGAAGAAACCTAGAGAGGACCAGGCTATGAGGGGTGGCCAGTCCTCTTCTGGCTGGGCCGGGTGGAGTTTATAACAGAACATGGACAAGATGTTCAAATGTTCATAAATGACCAGCATGGTCAAATAATAATAATCACAGTAGTTGTCGAGGGTGCAACAGGTTCGCGCCTCAGGAGTAAATGTCAGTTGGCTTTTCATAGCCGATCATTGAGAGTATCTCTACCGCTCCTGCTGTCTCTAGAGAGTTGAAAACAGCAGGTCTGGGACAGGTAGCACATCTGGGTCTTCTCCTGAGCCTTGACAGAAACCGAAATGGTCTAATCACACAGTGTGGTGAAGGCACAACAGCGTCTTTTCAACCTCAGGAGGCTGGAGAAATTTGATTAGTCACCTAAAACCCTCACAAACATTTCCAGATGCACAATTGAGAGCATCCTGTCAGGCTATTACACCGCCTGTTATGGCAACTGCACCGCTCGCAACCGCAGGACTCTTCAGAGGGTGGTACGGTCTGCCCAACGCATCACCGGGGGCAAACTACCTTCCCTCCAGGACACCTACAGCACCCGAAGGCCAAAATGATCATCAAGGACAATAACTACCCGAGCCACTGCATGTTCACCCCGCTATCATCCAGAAGGCGAGGTCAGTACAGGTGTATCAAAGCTGGGACTGAGAGACTGAAAAACAGCTTCTATCTCAAGGCCATCAGACTGTTAAATAGCCATCACTAGCACATCAGAGGCTTCTGCCCTATATATGTAGACTTGAATTCACTGGCCACTTTAATGACATAACAATAGTTACTTTAATAATGTTTACATATTTTGCATTACTCATCTCATTTCTAATTCTATTCTACTGTATCTTAGTCTATGCCGCTCTGACATTGCTTGTCCAAATATTTGTATATTCTTAATTCCATTCCTTTACTTTAGATTTGTGTGTATTGTTGTGAAATTGTTAGATATTAATTGTTAGATACTACTGCACTGTTTGAGCTAGAAACACAAGCATTTCGTTACACCCGCAATAACATCTGCTAAACATGTGTATGTGACCAATAAAATTGACACAAGACCCCATAACGACAAAGCAAAAACAGGTTTTTAGAAATGTTTGCAAATTTATAAAACTTTTTAAAAAAAACTGAAATATAACATTTACAAAGTATTCAGACCCTTTACTCAGTACTTTGTTGAAGCACCTTTGCCTTGAGTCTTCTTGGGTAAGATGCTACAAGCTTGGCACACCTTTATTTGGGGAGTTTCTCCCATTCTTCTCTGCAGATCCTCCAAAGCTCTGTCAGGTTGGATGGGGAGCGTCTCTCCAGAGATGTTTGATCGGGTTCAAGTCCGAGCTCTGGTTGGGCTACTCAAGGACATTGAGATTTGTCCCAACGCCACTCCAGCTTTGTCTTGGCTGTGTTCTTAGGGTCGTTATCCTGTTGCAAGATGAGCACTCTGGAGAAAGTTTTCATCAAGGATCTCTCTGTACTTTCCTCCGTCCATCTTTCCTTCGACCCTGACTAGTCTCCCAGTTCCTGCCGCTGAAAAACTTCCCCACAGCATGATGCTGCCACCACCATGCTTCACCGTAGGGATGGTATAGGCCAGGTAATCAGTGGTGCCTGGTTTACTCCAGACGTGACACTTGGCATTCAGGCCAAAAAGTTCAATATTGATTTAATCAGACCAGAGAATCTTGTTTCTCATGGTCTGAGAGCCCTTTAGGTGCCTTATGGCAAACTCCAAGCGGGCTGTCATGTGCCTTTTACTAGTTCTAGGAAGAGTCTTGGTGGTACCAAACTTCTTTCATTTAAGAATGATGGAGGCCACTGTGTTCTTGGGGACCTCAATGCTGCAGAAATTTGCAGGTACCCTTCCCCAGATCTGTGCTTTCAACACAAACCTGTCTCGTAGCTCTATGGACAATTCCTTCAACCTGTTTTTTGCTCTGACGTGCACTGTCAACTGTGGGACCTTATATAGACAGGTGTGTGCCTTTTGAAATCATGTCCAATCAATTGAATTTACCACAGGTGGACTCTAATCAAGTTGTAGAAACATCTCAAGGATGATCAATGGAAACAGGATGCACCTGTAACGATCGTCGTAGAGAGGTGTTCATGATTATTTATTTAAATCAAACAAACACTCGAACAAAAATAACAAAGGGAAACAAAAGTGCACAGTTCTGTCCGGCACAGAAACACAAAAGAGAAAACAACTACCCACAAACACAGGTGATAAAAGGCTGCCTAAGTATGGTTCCCAATCAGAGACAACGATAGACAGCTGCCTCTGATTGGAAACCATACCTGGCCAAAACATAGAAATATAATGACATAGAATGCACACCCCACACCCTGACCTAACAAAATAGAGAAATAAACCGTCTCTCTCAGGTCAGGGCTTGACAGCACCAGCGCTCAATTTTGAGTCTCATAGCAAAGGGTCTGAACACTTGTGTAAATACATTTTTGTTTTTTAAATACATTTCTAAAAACCTGTTTTTGCTTTGTATTTGGGGTATTGTGTGTTGACTGATGAAATGTTTTTAATTTAATCCATTTAAAAAAATAAGGATGTAAGGTAACAAAATGTGGAAAAAGTGAAGGGGTCTGAATACTTTCCGAATGCACTGCATAGGCCTATGGGCTAGGCTATATGAGATGTGCAACTATGATTTGAAAAAGTGTCACGTCCTGACCAGCAGAGGGAGTAATTGTATTAGTTTTGGTCAGGACGTGGCAGAGGGTTTGTGTTGTGTATGTATTTCTATGTTCTGTCTGGTTTAGTTTTTCTATGTTTAGGATTGGGTGTTGGACTCTCAATTGGAGGCAGGTGTTTCTAGTTGCCTCTGATTGAGAGTCCTATATAGAGGTGTGTGTTTGGTTTGGTTATTTTGTGGGTAGTTGATTTTGCACTGCTGTATGTAAGTACCGAGCCTGTAAAACTGTCGGTCTGTCGTTCTCTTTTGTTTATTGTTTTTCCGTGTTCACGTTTATTTAACAAATGATCATGATGAAAACGCAACCCGCTGCGCCTTGGTCATCCATTCACCATGACAGCTGTGACAAAAAGTCGCAAAAATAAGACATGAACTATTACTTGCCTTATTGCACACGTCAAGAAAAACCAGGAAGAGAGAGAGAGGGCGGGAAGGATCTATGAACCATAGAGAAAGAGACAATCTACATTGGCTGGATTTACCGTGTACGAGCTGGACTGTTTTGGACTTACCTGTTGGCGTTTAGACCTGGACCTACCGAGAACCAGATTTGTGTACCGAACCCTGCTATCCTTGACCTTACCTGCGGCCTGGGTGGACCAGGACAGAGAAACAAACACACAGGTACTGTCATGTTCGAAAGAACTTTCATTCTGGGCTGACTTTGGTGACAGTTTCCCACTTAATTTGTGACAAACGCTCCTAACTTTGAAGAGGTTTGCCACAATATATATACTAAATAATATATGTGTGAAATTAGTTTTGATTAAGAATGAACCATTATCATGCAGCTGTCTTGGAACATGGGATAAAAAATACATGTCATCTATGCACTAAGCGAATGGAGGACACTTTTCCCGTGGTTAATTTTCATGCCATCCAGGTACTGTAGGCTATACTCCTGTTGTAAAGCAAAGCAATGTGCTTAATATTAGGAAAGTTGATAAATAAATATAGTAGGCCTAGCCTATAGAAAGTTTGTGGGATCCTCCTCTTTTTAATAGAGGCCATCACTCTGTTTTCTCACAATTGCATAGCCTATAGAAATGTTGCGCAACATGAGCTCATGGGCTCTCATGAAGTGTTTGAAAACATTTGCATTGATGTACGAAAAAAGTATGAAAATGTATGCACTCATTACTGTAAGTCTCTCTGGATAATAGCATCTGCTAAATGACTAAAATGTACAAATCTAAATGTAATGTCAGAGTGATTAGAGGGACAATAGAGCGCTGAGTACCAGGCAGTTAGCAAGTATGGTAGGCTACTAATGACCATCAGCAGCATCAAAGCCTGGAGAAGCCTAATTACCATGACTAAACGGTCACGTGGAATTTGACTGTGGTCATGACTGGTGATCGCCGGTGTGGCGGTAATACGGTCACCGCAACAGTCCTAGACCAAACCTTTGGAATCATTCCTGAATGGAAAATACAGTTACTTAAATTCATGGTGATAAAAGAGTACATTATTTGTGTTTTGCTCAGCACAACTCTGCAGCTTCTAAATTTCCATGGGTGCAGTGCAGTGCTTAGAAAAGGTAAGCAGAGTGACATGGGTTGTGAGATCACAGCTTTCATTCACTGTAGATAGAAAGGGTATGAATAAAAAGCAGAGGCTGTTCTTGGGCAATAAACCACAGTGACGAAAATAGGACACCACAGTGCCTGTTTAATGTGCCATAACAAACCAATTGAAAAGGATGGGACTATTGACTGTGAATAAAACCCATCTCTGAACAAATCATCACAGCAGGCTACTGTTAACTTAGAAGTCATGTTGAGGAAAATCTGTGGAATTTAAGTGCTGCTGCCCTGACTGGGTCAGAAATGGTAGAGGTTGGCATGTTCTCTCATCTTCATGTTTGGCAGTCACAGTATGAGACTCTGACACCTGTGGCCCCTGCAGATGAATACTGGTAGACAGGTCAGAGCTGAGCAGACAGCCTATATTACAAAACCAGCCTATAAACCCAGTCAAGTCAAGAAGGTACAAATTCGAATTTAGATTTGTGGGAACAACCATCCAGGACAAAACTATAGCCATGAGTAGGGTGTCTCTGGTCATGGACAATCAGTTAACAGAGACAACCAACACCACCGAACACTCCATGCAGGTTGCTGTTTCAACGCAGGTAGTTGTAACAGCTGGGTAAGCATTTAAAGGCACTGACACACACACAGACATATGCCCGCACACACACACAACTATTTTAAAACCCTTTTCAATGACTAAGACAAGGACCAAGCTCAACCACTGGGAGCCACTATGCCTTTAATAGATCAGTGCAGGGGATGCTATAGCCTACTACAGTAGCCTAGTATGACGCTCTTTTAAGGGAGGGATTTTTTTATTGACACACATACACACATTTGATCTATGTGTCAGTCATAATGAATGTGGCAATTGGGGCCCATGCATGCAAATCTAAGAAACATATTGTGATTAAAACCTTCAGGCCTACATCCTTACAAACGCAAAGGCTGTCACGCCTGCTCCCCCTCTCTGTCCATTATTATGCACACCAATCACCATTGTTACACGCATCAGCACTTCATGGGACTCACCTGGACTCTATTACCATTGATTGCCTCCCTTATATCTGTTTCTTCACCATGTCTGCATTAAGGTCGTTTTGTTCCCCTTATCAAAACGCTGTCCTTGTTTTGTTTCATGTCTGTTATTTATTAAATATTCCCTCCCTGTACTTGCTTCTCGTCTCCCAGTGTCTGTCCTCACAAAAGCACGGTAGCGTGAAAAGATGCACACCTCATCTCAACACAGAATGAGTAGGCCTACTTATTACCAAGAACAGCCAGAGTCACTGTGATTTGTAGTTTTTTTGTAGTCCATTTAATGTTATGACAAGACTAGACGAAGGTGACATAAGGGTGATTTAGAACGAAACTAGAACAAAACAGTACCATGATTTGTGGAATTTTCATGAAATGTAATACATAGAAGGGTCCTTTGGAGGAAGGATTGTTGACATATATTTGGCATTTGTATCTTAAAGCATAATTGAGAAATAATTCCTAAGAGTTGGAACATTTGTGAGATGTTGGCCTTACCCAGGCCTACGTTAAGACTCCATAAGGTTTAGGGCTATCCTTATGGGCTATGAAGGAAAAATGGTTGTCATATGAAGATTTCCTGCCTACTTGGAAATAGGAGTCAAGTTTTGATTTCAATAACAAGTTTCTTACATTAATATATGAATATTGAAAAATATAAACATGAATATTGCAAATATACAATTTTTGATTTGGCTAATCCAACAATAACATCTCCAATAGAGTGGTAACATCACCAATAGTGATAACATCACCAATAGAGTGATATTCATTCCAACAGTCCAATAATATCTACTGCCTAAAGTAGCAAGACCATTGCCTAGATATATGCATTTCAAATGCTACTCATTATTGGACAGATTAGTAGAGGGAGTTATGATTATAATGTGTATGGCCCATAGGACATGGCTTAGATAAGCCTTGCGTTTCAGAATACCATTTGACAGAGCTTAAATTCTCAAATAGCTGTCTTTAGAGATCCAGATTGCATTGAGACATATGCACGAAAAAAATCTAATGTAAACGCCCTACACCACCCTAGGCCAATCGGCTACATTCAGAACGAAAGGGGTCCATGGACCACACTTTGAGAACGCCTGGTCTAGCCTATTAGACTATATAATGATGGATATGCTGGGTTAGGCTACACATTATCATCATGCCAGGAATGTCTGTCTTTCTACAACACAATGTTAAAATCTAAATCATCAAAGGACTGATAATTCGATGTATTTTGTTATTAAATGTTTGTTATTCATTGCTTATGAATGTCATTCTGCAAAGCATCCCGACACTGATGCGAGCTGGTACCCACAACATCTGAAGATGGGGTCGTTTGCACATCATTATCGAAAGAGTGGCGACACTGACATGAATGTCTTACGATAGCCAAAATACTACTAGGCTACACACACATGTAGCAGCAATAGCTTCTCCCGTGCAAACACCAATGCGGAAACGAAGGAGCTCGAGCATCCTTTATGACAACCTCGAAATAAACTCCAATTCAGTGGAGGGTCATGTCCTCTAACGCTATAATTGCATGGTTTTACTTTTTACCAATGACATTACACTTGATGTAGGGGAAATGCTACCCATTTCGCATTCTATGATATGAATGACACGTCCCAACTGCGAACCCATGATAGGCAAAAACCAAGTAAATTGTAAAAGCTTGTCAAATCCAACTGCCGAAGCCTAACTGCATCGTTTCACTACACAACGAGCAGATATAAAGCATCGTATGCAATGTAAAGTGTATAAGGATATCAAATCTATCATTTTTCTTGATACTTGATATCAACTGCACGGTTGCTTATGATAGGTCTTACCTATTCATCCCCGGACCGCCACCCATTCCTCCCCCGGCAACAGCACCATTGGCGGGCTTGATGTGCTGTCCAGAGCCTGGTGCTGAAAACGAACCGGGAGCTCCAACCATAGAGATGGAGCCCGGTTCTCCGGGTTGTCCGCTTCCCTCGATGCTTCCTTCGTTGCCCATCGTCTCTGGTTAGGAGACTAATTGTATTATTCGACCGTTTTTATAATTATATTAACATAGAAAGCTCAGAGGAGCGAACTCAGCGATGCTGCTCATCCACCGCCATCATCACCTACGATCCAGAGACGTGCGTGGGGCACGCGCACAGATGCGAGAAACAGCCAGGGCACGAGCGCCGGTGCTGACGCTGAGATTGGCGTGCGCGTCGATATATCAGACTATTCTCATGTTTCTTGGAGGAGAGGGAGCGCCCAGAGATCTTGGGATGATGATGATCTGTTTATCTGTTGTAGGCTGCTGATGTAGGCATCATGTGAACGACACATCCACCACCAAACGCACCAACATGAATTAGTTAATCAAATAACCATAACCATAGCACATGCGGCCTAGGCTTGCATACTGTCATAAAGGGGGCCACCAACAACACCAATGAAGTAAATGCATCCAGTACTATGATATTTTCACATGAAAATAGCCCTTGATATGTATAATACTAGAGCAACATAATATCTTTGAAAATAATTTGAAGAATATAGGCCAACATTTATTTACAAAATATTATATAACAACAAAAACAAAAAATAGGGTATAGACTAATAAATTGGCCAGTGCTGGATTAGGCCCTACCAACCGGGCATTAAGGGCCCATGCCTTGGAGCCCAGACCTCCAGGGGGACCCCACTGATTTTGTTATAAAGTTTGAGTTACTCAGATAGCATAAGAACACGACATAAGCCATGGCAAAACATGTAGAATTGCAGTAAATTTGTTTTAAAACGGCAACATTTTCCTCCGCCACTAAGAAGGGGGCCTCTAAAATGTTCTTGCCCAGGGCCCCAGATTTGGTTAGTCCGGCCTTGAGTATGGAGGGAAGGCTTAATTTCCTCTACACATCTTCAATAGATACAGTACCTCTGATTTGAGTAAAGAGGAGTCTTTCCTTTATTGAATTGGTCTTCAAAGCTAGGCACCTTTCCTACACAAAAAAACATATAGACCTACACTCTTAGAAATATGGCTACAGTTAAAAATTATCAAAATATACATACCTTCAGAGGTACACAAATATCAAATTGTATTTGTCACATGCGCCGAATACAACAGTTGTAGACCTTATAGTGAAATACTTACTTACAAGCACTTAACCAACAACACAGTTTTAAGAAAAATAAGTGTTAAGTAACAAATTAAATAAACAATTAAAAAATAATTAAAGAGCAGCAGTAAAATAACAGTAGCGAGGCTATATACAGGGGGTACCGGTACTGAGTCAATGTGGAGGCTATATACAGGGGGTACCGGTACTGAGTCAATGTGCGGGGGTACAGGGTAGTCGAGGTAATTTAGGTCATATGTACATGTAGGTAGAGTTAAATTCACTATGCATCGATAAGATAATAAACAGAGAGTAGCAGCAGTGTAAAAGAGGGGGTGGATAGCCATAGTCTGGATAGCCATTTGATTAGCTGTTCAGGAGTCTTATGGCTTCGGGGTAAAAGCTGTTAAGAAGCCTTTTGGACATAGACTTGGCGCTCCAGTACTGCTTGCCGGTAGCAGGGAGAACAGTCTATGACTAGGGTGGCTGGAGTCCTTGACAATTTTTAGGGCCTTCCTTTGGCACCGCCTGGTTGGCAGGTACAGGGCTGTATGCACTGCCCTCTGTAGTGCCTTGCAGTCGAAGGCCGAGTAGTTGCCATACCAGACAGTGATGCAACCAATCAGGATGCTCTCGATGCTGTAGCTGTAGAACCTTTAGAGGATCTGAGGACCCATGCCAAATATTTTCAGTCTCCTGAGGTAGAATAGGCTTTGTCGTGCTTACATGGTACTGTTCGGTACCATTTAGTGTACATGTGCGGATACAATAAAAAAAATTGCTCCCAATATTATGAATATAAAAAGGTACAATCAGTGGTGATCCGTTATTCATGACAGGCGGGGCTCTGTTTTGAGCCCTATATTTTTAGCTAAAATTTTGGGGAGGGGTTTGACTGTTTTGCATGTTATTTTAGCATTAATACGTGTCACATATCAATTTGCAAACAATGTAAACTAAAAATAATTGTACTGAATAAAGCCGCATACAACATTTTTTTTGAGTAAGGCAGCTCCATAATCCAGGTGTTTCAGCCTAGCTCAGCGCTTTTTGTGATGATGGGTCAGCCAGGGAAAATAGGGAGCGTAGGGGCTGGTAATGTTCTCTAGTTGCGCCATGACTGGCTCAGTGTTCTGTCACTCATGGGGACACTACGTCACCGCCAAATCTACGGGTAGAGCTTAAACATTCAAGCCCCTTGGGTGCTGCCATAGAGTTACATTAGAAGTGCCCATCCAAGAAAGCTCAAGGTCATTGGCCACAGATAAAATGACTTCAAATCACGTTATATCTACAGAAGCTTTGATTGGACGGATCATGTCAACATCATACTTTCAAAATCTTAGCTAGCAGTTATCATCTTGAAGCAAGTCGACAATCTACTGGCAAATAATTTTTAATCCTTGTCATATGAAGATAAATAATGAAGAGAAATTATAGATAAAATGTCTCGATGCTCATCGGCCATTGGACATAAACATTACACAACAAGTTGGAATTCGCAAATTCAACAATGAGTGGTTTGGAAGGAATCAGTGGCTAACTGCAAGCATTGCAAAGCAATCACTAGCCTACAATTCAGTGGAGTAGGTCTGTGGTCCCAAATCTGGGTTTAAGGGTCTCTTTCCCAAGCTTAAAATTATAAACATTCAACATTGTCCGTGCTGTCAATCCAGCATGATTTCTGCTGCGCTCACAACAACTGTTCATTCGGAACTAGGAAATCTGACTTCAGTGTGTTCAAGACAACTGGGAACTCGAGAAAAAACAAGCTCTGACTGGGAAAAGACGTTTTGAATGGTCATCCAACTCAGAATTGTAAGTTGGGAACTCGGCCTCTTTCTAGAGCTATGACCTGAAGATCACTGGCGTCATCATGATTCGACCTTGTTTTTTTTAGAGTTCCCAGTTGTCTTGAAAGCACCATTTATCCAGAGAATGGCAGGAAGTTTGATGACAAAATTTTCCACGATGGACCGCCACGCCACCTTTCTGTTTAAGTGAGCACAGCACAACAAGGTGAGACCAAAAATGTCTTGTATGCTGCTGCACAAATTATGTAATATACCAGGTAGATATCTAATTTCTCTAATCTGCTTGCCATTCCCTTGTGCCATAGTTTGTACATCGCAGTTGTCAGTAGAAACCAAATTTGTTTAAGCAAGTCAGCCATATGAGCTATGTTTTTTTTTAAAGGCAGTAAATAAGTCTGAATGAACTGTTTCGCTGCCAGACAAGGCTCCGCTGATAGCCAGGTGTAGCAGTGGTAAGGTGTTGGGACTCAGCTATTGGGACAGCTTTATATAGACCCTAACAGTTTGTGGGCACCATTTGTCACTGTTATAGTGCAATCAATGTATTGTTTAGTGTTGTGTTGTGTAGTGGCTTTGCTGGCCCCACCAAGATTTACATGCTAAAATCGTCACTGGGTACAATCATCACACATTCTCAAAAACCACACCCATCATTATCATATTTTCCATAATTGTTTCTTTCAATATGTGTGTTTTTGCATGCACATTGATTAATTGATCTTATACTACTCAAAGATAAATATATATTTTTTGTTAACAAATCCAATCGGTTAGTAGTTTGATTTATTGCACACATTACTGAGATGGTTGTTCCCGTTTAGAGGGTTTAGGTAGTCTCATTTATACATTTTTCTCACCTTGCAGTCAAATGCAGGTTGTGGTGATTTATTTCGAGCTATCCTAACTCTGGCTGGTTTCCAATAGGAATTACATATCACTTCACAAGGCAGCATAATGTGACTTGCCCAATGCGAGTTTCAGACCACTGTGTTCGGGTAAAACTAAGCTGTCAAAGTGTGGCCTTATGATATAATATGTAATGTATTGTCATACAGTGTTTAATTTCAATTATAAAATATTCACTTAGGCACCTACTTGGTAAAGGCTACAGGACTGAAGGACATTGAATGCAACAACCATGTCTCTGTCACTAGTACTGGTAACTCTAAAATTCACTTGAAAGGCACCCTGGGAAATATGCAAGTAAGGCTTTACCACCCTTTGTTAAAACAACACACCAAAAACATTTTTAGTGGTACATTTTTGCCACTTAAAGGAACAAATGGCTTTGTCACTGTGGTCGTAGCCTAAAAAGTAACTTTGTACCTTTTCCAAATGTACATTTTTGTACCTGTACTATCATGTTCCCCTACGGTACACTATTGGCTCTTTTATTAAGGTACAAACTGCAAGGGTACAACTAAACTCAACAAAAAAAGAAACGTCCTCTAACTGTCAACTGCGTTTATTTTCAGCAAATTTAGCATGTGTAAATATTTGTATGAACATAACAAGATTCAACAACTGCGACATAAACTGAACAAGTTCCACAGACATGTGACTAACAGAAATTGAATAATGTGTCCCTGAACAAAGGGGGGTCCAAATCAAAAGTAACAGTCAGTATCTGTGTGGCCACCAGCTGCATTAAGTACTGCAGTGCATCTCCTCCTCATGGACTGCACCAGATTTGCCCATTATTGCTGTGAGATGTTACCCCGCTCTTCACCAAGGCACCTGTGTCACGTCCTGACCATATACTTAGGTATTTTTGTATTATATTTGGTCAGGACGTGGCAGAGTTATGTTTGGTTATGGTATAGTGGGGTTGTGAGTGTTGGGTTAGGTTCTAGGTTAGGTTTTCTATGGGTAGGTGTATGTCTATGTTTGGTTAATTGGGGTTGGGACTCTCAGTTGAAGGCAGGTGTTGTCTATCTGCCTTTGATTGAGAGTCCCATATAGTGGGGTGTGTTTGTGTTTGGTATTTGTGGGTAATTGTATTTTGCACTGTGTTTCGTTTTTCCTGTGAAACTGTCACCTTTCGCCTTTGCGTGTTTATTTTGTTTTGTCGTTTCCATCTATAATAAATATGATGTGGAACAGTCAACCTGCTGCGTATTGGTCATCAAGTGATTTCGACATATCTTCCGATGAGGGAGAATACGAGGAACGTGACAACCTGCAAGTTCCCAGACATTTCTGGGGGGAATGGCCCTAGCCCTCACCCTCCGATCCAACAAGTCCCAGATGTGCTCAATGGGATTGAAATCCGGGCTCGTAGCTGGCCATGGCAGAACACTGACATTCTTGTCTTGCATGTACATACTACCTCAATCAGCCTGACTAACCGGTGTCTGTATGTAGTCTCGCTACTGTTTTTCACGGTCTTTTTACTGTTGTTTTTATTTCTTTACTTACCTATTGTTCACCTAATACCTTTTTTGCACTATTGGTTAGAGACTGTAAGTAAGCATTTCACTGTAAGGTCTACACCTGTTGTATTCGGCGCACGTGACAAACTTTGATTTGATTTGAAATCACACACAGAATGAGCAGTATGGCTGGTGGCATTGTCATGCTGGAGGGTCATGTCAGGATGAGCCTGCAGAAAGGGTACCACATGAGGGAGAGGATGTCTTCCCTGTAACGCACAGCGTTGAGATTGCCTGCAATGACAACAAGCTCAGTCCGATGATGCTGTGACACACCGCTCCAGACCATGACGGACCCTCCACCTCCAAATCGATTCCGCTCCAGAGTACAGGCCTCGGTGTAACGCTCATTCCTTCGATGATAAACGCAAATCCGACCATCACCCCTTGTGAGACAAAACCGCGACTCGTCAGTGAGAGCACTTTTTGCCAGTCCTGTCTGCCCATAGGCGACGTTGTTGCCGGTGATGTCTAGTGAGGACCTGCCTTACAACAGGCCTACAAGCCCTCAGTCCAGCCTCTCTCAGACTATTGCGGACAGTCTGAGCACTGATGGAGGGATTGTGCGTTCCTGGTGTAACTCGGGCAGTTGTTGTTGCCATCCTGTACCTGTCCCGCAGCTGTGATGTTAGGATGTACCGATCCTGTGCAGGTGTTGTTACACGTGGTCTGCCACTGCGAGGACAATCAGCTGTCCATCCTGTCTCCCTGTAGCACTGTCTTAGGTGTCTCACAGTACAGACATTGCAATTTAGTGCCCTGGCCATATCTGCAGTCCTCATGCCTCCTTGCAGCGTGCCTAAGGCACGTTCACGCAGATGAGCAGGGACCCTGGGCATCTTTCTTTTGCTGTTTTTCAGAGTCAGTAGAAAGGCCTCTTTAGTGTCCTAAGTTGTCATAACTGTGACCTTAATTGCCTACCGTCTGTAAGCTGTTAGTGTCTTAACAACCTTTCCACAGGTGTATGTTTAGTAATTGTTTATGGTTCATTGAACAAGCATGGGAAACAGTGTTAAAACCATTTACACTGAAGATCTGTGAAGTTAATTTGTAAATATCCAAATATCTTTCTAAGACATTGTCCTGAAAAAGGGACGTTTCTTTTTTGTTGTTGAGTTTATGTACCTACAACTAAAGGTACAAAGGATGTACCTTACAGGGTACCATGACAGTGTTTTTGCCCCTTTAAGAACAAATCTAAACCTTTATTTCTGTGAGTGTATCAATACTTATGGTAACTTCAATGTCCTCTTTGAACAGGAAATGAACACAGTAGCTCTCTCAAGCTACTGCAGGACTAGCTTTGTTCCAGGTCGTTTGTGCGCATTCCTTCACTACCTCAGGTCCAGGGCTAGAGCAATATTTCTGTTGTGTCGCCAAGACCTTAAGAACCCCAATAATACAGATTAATAAATCACGTCAGGTTACAGCCCCACTTCAAGGTTGATCAAATCTCTTTTATGCTAAATAAACAATTACTTTGTTCCTAAACTTCCATCCACCATCAGAGCTGCTATTCTGATCCAAAGCAATCAAATAATCTGCCAATGGCCAGCAAAGCATCTTGGATGGACAGCCTCAGGCATTATCAGTCACACTGATGATATGGAGGTTGTGGCGCATACTTAAGGAGATAAAAATTAGGCATGTGCCAACACACCACTCCACCTCAGGCGGCACGAATGGGGAAATACCATTGGCTTGGCTGGGATGATTGATTGGCAGTAAGCCGGCCTTGATCAGCACTTTGGCTGCCCACCTGTTCCCTGGACCACAGAGAAGAGCAGAGGCTGGGCAGTGCCAGTCTGCCAGTAGTTTATCTGATCCCCCTCTCCCCTTCCATCACAGTCAGACTAGACTACAGCTATAGACAGCAATGAACAGATCCCTGCTGTAATGCCATAAATGAGCTAAACTAAAGATTTTCTCTCTGTTTTCATTTGGACTGCAGTAGGCCTATCACTGGAATCTAAAACAGAACTTCATACCTGAAACTCCAAATGACTCGATCACCTTCACTACCATATAATGAAGAACTTGTGTTGATCAATACACTGCCCCATAGGCCCGTCAACCACAGAGCAACCGGTCTATATCTGTCATATCAGTTTCAACATGATTAGGAAAGCCTGGGCATTGCCAGAAGAGGAGAGTAAATGCGATGCCAGAGGAACACTTAGCACAGAGCCATATGTAGAAATACAGTATACTGTATATAGTTAAATATGGCTCTGAGAACAAGCCCTGCCTATATGAATTATAATCATATAGGCTATGGTATATAGCCTAGCCTAATACACCTGGAATTTACAGGACACAAACCCCTACCTATCCCTTTCATGAATGGGTTAATTCACTACCTGCCCTACATTGAGGTCTCTCCATCCCTCTCCACCACTCCCTCCCTCCTGCTACCTTTCCCTCTCTTCCCCTGTCCTCCCCATCTCACTCTCCACCTCTCCTCTCTCCCACAATAGAGTGGATATTTGACAGTCTCTCCCTGCTGTCTGAACAGAACATGTTGCTGGCGTGCCAATGCTGTATAAAGAAACCCATGGGAAATCTGAGAGACAGATGGCTGAGAGAGAGAGAGAAAGAGAGAGATCCTGAGCAAAGCAGTCAGTCACCACCACTGCAAGACATCCACATTTTCCTCGCTGGGTAATTGAAGGCCAGTTTCTGACAAAAAAATATATCTACTCATAACATTGCAGAGGCTTGGTGGGAGCTGTGTTGAAAGATATTTTGACATTTGATTATGTTTGTGGCATGTTGGGGTGTTGGAGTGTTGGAGCGTTTTCAGACTTCAGGACACGTAGAGCTGCAACAAGGGTAGTCTGAGGATAGGTTTGGGAGGGAGGAGAGTTTGTGAATATTTCTTAAGTGAGTTTAAAACTCCACATCACCAGGTCCTCATTTCTCAAATTAGTCCAAATGTGGTTTATAATTGCATAATAAAACAAGCTTATTAACCCCTCATGGTGATAACGTGGTATCATGCCAACAATGTACAAAACAGCCATGTGGTAATTCATATGGCATGTTAGCCCTATAAGCACTCTATAGGACAACTTACATCCTGTGGTGGTATGGCTTGTAATACGCATGATGACGTAAGACCCTGATATGATGTAAAACAGCATATGGCACCACTGAGAAATAAGCAGTGAGGCAGTCATCTGATTCTACAGTACAGAAGAAAAGCAGATGGAATTATCAAGGGTAAAATGCTCTGTTTGGTTCCTACAGGTCTATTTATTCCAGCTGTGCTCCAAAACAGATTTGTTATAATGACTTAAACTTAAAAGCATGGTGGCCTATAGCTACAAGAGAGCATGTTTGGTGGTAACCATGGAACCTAAATGCTGGTCGGACTGCACTAGGAAAATTACCATGGGGAGTTCCCCCATCTAGTGGAGGAATACCATCATTGCACTAACAGCTGCAAACAGCATCATCATCATCATCATCATCATCATCAGGAATGTGATAAATTGGTGTAGAAGAACAAGGGTGGTCCACCCTCCTCCTGGAGAGCCACCCTCTTACAGGATTTTGTTCCAGTCCTAATTTAACACACTTGATCCTGCAATTAGTTGTGTTCGTGTCAGTCTGGAGAAAAAGCCTGCACAATCAGTTGACATGTTTCATCATCCTTCTATACAAATACAACAGTAATCAATGTCAGAAACATTATTAAGGTTGTGTATGGTTTGGTTTCATTCTTAAACACAAACTTAAACATCTGATTCAATAAGTAAGGAAAGGTTCCATGGCCCCAGGTAACCCCTGTTTAGGCCTACCAAAATAATCCTGGAATGGCAGTTGGGTATGATGCCTCTCTCAGCGCTAGGAGTATCGAGACCACTGTCAGAATGGGCCCTGCTTTGCTCTGTCTCACAGTAGAGGATTTAAAAACAAACAATGAAGAAGCACAGAAAACTGACAGAGGTTTGAAATGGAAGAAGGACTGCATCTCTCCCAGGAGGAGCTAGACTGGGCTGAAATGGGGTAATTCTAGGCACTGGTGGTGCAATGCTGCTGAATTTACATTGCAGAGCACAGCCCAGACTGCCTGCCTGACTGAGTGCCAGCCAAGGCTCGTTGTGATTGATGCAGGGGATCAGAGGAACAGTGATGGAAGCAACAACGACGGCTCCTCAGGAAATTGGAACAAGTTCACTGGCTCAGGGCCTTTAGCTCTCCGGCTACTTATTTTGGTCTCAATCTCCAACTACATTCACAAACCCTTCAGATCCCTGTCGAGGGAGTGGGAGACAGACAGAGGGTTTACTGACTGTATTTGAGCTAAGAGAAGAGTTATTATAGATGATAGACAGAATAGATAGACAGATGCCATCATAACATAGAACAGAATATTGAGGGAGAATAAACAGACAGAGAGAAAAGATTCAATGTGAAAGGGCCATACATTTGGTTTAACATTTGCATTGGTTTGACCCAAGTCTGATAGCTAGTAATGAACACTACATGTTCATGTTTTTAAATGTATGTCAATTGTAAAGTATTTTGTCTGTAATGTCTTTTTTATTATATGTCAGACACTAGTAAGACTAGCTGTCGCCATTGGTGTCGGCTAAGGGGATCCTAATCAAACAAATCATATGGAAACCACGTTTGACTCTGTCCCATAATTCCATTCCAGCCTTTACAATGAGCCCGTCTTCTTATAGCTCGTCCCACCAGCCTCCACTGGTGTCACCACACAGGCCCCTAGTCTTCTTTGGGGTTTTTACAAGGGCCAGGGTTCCGGTCGAGAAGCATGGTTTAGACAGCACCTACAGTCTTGCTTCGGTACTGCAGTTTAACTGACGCCCGGCCCAGAAAGATAGCGAAGTCAAATTAGAAAATTCCTAATAACACACTTTTGTCATGACCTTTGTGCACAAAACATTCATTTAATTATTCTAATAATTGTCACTGTGGCCATTTTTTTTCTTCTCCATCACAGCCAAAGACATTAACATTTCATATTCATCCAACGTCTGCCATGTTTTTGCATGATTTTGTTGCTGCTGAAGCTGCTCCATGTGCGCGCTGATGCCGCGTTCAAAACAACTGGGAACTCAGAACTGGGATTTAGGGAAATGTTTGACTTCCAAATTCAGTGCGTTCAAAATGACAGGGGACCCGAAAAAAACGAGCTCCGACTGGGAAATAAATCGATTTGAACGGTCATCCAACTCAGAATTCCAACTCGGGAACTCGGGCCTCTTCTAGAGCTCCGACTTTCCGACCTGAAGACCACTGACTTCATGATTTGACCTCGTATTTTTCTGAGTTCCAAGTTGTTTTAACGCTGCATAAGTGCTAGTGTGTATGTGAAGTCGGCCGTGTAAACCGGATGCAAAATGAATATAGATGGTCCAGGAATCGGAATATGCGAACATGAGAATATTATGTTGAAAACAACGGTCGGACATTTTCTTTCTACCTAACATTAAAGGAGGGTTTTATAGATTTCTAAATGGCCTCCTATGGGTTCAAGGACCAATCACAATGGCAATACAAAACATATTATGATTAGGGAATGGGTATAAAAAATCAGACCAATTGTATTTTAGACATTAGACTGACCAATAGATTGTGGTTACATGTTATAGCCTACTGATAGTAGGCCTATATATTTTTTTAAAGATAACTTTTTTTGTTCAATTGCCCACAAGGTCCAACTGAAATTTGACTTCTGGTTTTAACCCAACCCCTCCGAAAGACACACGGGCCTACATATACTGTTTTTTTGGAGAGGTGTGGGGGGGGCTGCCACGGGGAGTTGTTGTGGGTGGGTTAAGTGCCTTGCTCAAGGGCTCCAGTTGCCAGCTCACTTGCCACCAGATTTTCCCCATCTAACCTGGGATTCAATCTGGCAACCCTTCGGTTCCTGGCTTGCCTCTCTAACCTCTAGGCTTCCTGCCGAGAGTTGAACATCTTAACTCTGCGTTAGTTTTTTGTTTTTTTGCTCGAACGAATATGTTAATATGTATAATGTCACATGTGACATTGACAAAGAAGAAAAACCCTGCGACGAACCAGAAGTGCGTGAAAAGCGGGTTCATAACTAAATCAAGGACTGTTTAATATAATTGGCCAGTAGGGGGCGCCGCGAGAATTAGAGAATTTAGAGGTGATGGGGACTGCTTTCTGAAGATAATCCAGTAGACTACTAGCCTACTACAGATGCTGCGTGAAATATATGGCAAAATACTCTGTTAATTACCATTCCCTCGATCAATTAACTCAGAAATCAATGTGTTAAGTTACTGTGTAAGAAGAGAGAAAATGTAGACTTGGAAAAGCTTCCATGTCATTAATTGAAAACCCATAGGAATCGGACAACAATCTAAAATGGGTTCATTTTATGGTTTTGTCTGTTTGATATTTAGGCCGCATTTAACATTTCTTTATTTTGGTGGTATAGCAATTGGATATTAATTGTCTGTCTAAAGTGCAGTTGAGTACAATGTGTAGCAAAAAAATATGTGAATCAGCATAATAATTAGTTTGCTTGCACCTACTTGGTTGACGGCTTATTTAACTTTATGCATATTAATGTATTACGCAAACTGATCATGTGTCTCAGTCAATTTCTTCGGCTGTGCTTTTCCGGAACTCTCGAATTGGTTTTTGTATTCCTGGAGGGGACCGAAAGCATCGTTGCTCCTTAAGAAACTGATGAAAGAAATCTCAACCTGTATGTAACAGAAAATGTATTGAGAATTGAATGCAAATTAATTGACCATTGAATGCTAATTATTCAAGAAATTTCACGTAGCGAAAGGTAAGGGTACTTTTTAGTTTGCATGCCAAATGTAATTGTGGGAGATGTCATTGTTAAAACATTAGTCGTGTTTCGTCTGCCCAGTGTGTCAACTGTGGACAATGGGAGCCTAGTGCACATTATCGGTGCTCAGACTGCATTGCCATTGTCATGAAACGTGTGCATTTCCATAAGCCTTACAGCAAAGCTGTGTAAATAGAATGACAACAATGAAACATATTCAATCTACAACAGTAAAATAATAATTCAATTCAGTGGCATTGCTTGCTGAAGTGTTGACTGAAATGTATACCTACGTCATTCTTAGCTGACTAAATGCAACTCCATGATGAAGGACGTTTCTGATGAACTTCATCAACGGAGTTGAGCAGAGACCAGGCTTTGTGGAATTCAGCTCCGACTACATTTAGTCGCCCAAGGTCAATACTTCCAAAAATGTACATTTAAGGAACGCTTGCCTTGTACATTTGCCCTCTCTAGTTGTCTGCCTTTCTTTATTTGCTGAAATCCAAACTTTTTAATGAAATATTTAATCAAATACTACCAACTCGTTCCTTGTTGAGATTCAATTGGCACATGCGCATTCACGCTGAGTTGCAGTCTTAGATCAACAATGAGGAAACAGTTGGTTGTATTTGATTGTGTTATTCAAAATTATGGATTTCAGCAAACAAAGCTATGCAACTACAGATTACAAGCATAAGTACAAGGTAGACCTAGGCGTTTCATAATGTTTACATTTTTTAAGTATTGACCTTGGGCAAATACAGTAGATGTAGTTGGAGCTGAATTCACCATAGTCAGCTAGTTCAATCTTTGGTTTTGGCTGTTGTTTTTTGGTGTGACGTAACTAAAGTCATGCATGTTCTTATCTTCTGTAAATCTTTTTTAGATGTAGTCATATCTGCCTCAGCAAGATTAGTACCATTATTTATGGGGAATAAGAATTGTGACTTGCCACAGATTCCACTTTGTCATCTTTAAAACTATCTAAAGGTGTCTAAGGTACAGTATGTTGTGCTGAGGGATTAGGCTCTTTACCCTGGTCACTTGGATTAACTGCTGGTTCTTTTGTTGAAGGGAATTCAAAGACATTTGCTTAATTTCCCCTTACATAATGTATCCAATGAACTCTACCCCGTCCCAAAAGTAACATGAACTGTTCTGTGAGCACTTGGTGAAGATGAAACAGTCTTTTCTGTATTTTTAAGCTGTCACACCTTGTTCTTTTTAGATTGCTCTCGCAACGTTTATTTTGTTGGCCAATTTGTCTTCAATCTGCCATCAGTTCCATGTGAGTCCATTGTCATGGTGAGCAGCCCATTGTCATGGTGAGCAGCCCATTGTCATGGTGAGCAGCCCAGTGTCATGGTGAGCAGCCCAGTGTCATGGTGAGCAGCCCAGTGTCATGGTGAGCAGCCCAGTGTCATGGTGAGCAGCCCAGTGTCATGGTGAGCAGCCCAGTGTCATGGTGAGCAGCCCAGTGTCATGGTGAGCAGCCCAGTGTCATGGTGAGCAGTCCAGTGTCATGGTGAGCAGACAGTTAATTTCTTTACTTTTAATCAACCACTCCACTAACGTTGTGTTTAGTGTCTCTTCTTATCCCCTTGGCTCACACTGAAAAGTCTTAACAACACAGTACACCATTGTGCTCAGAGTATGTCTAGTCTCTGTCTTTTCTCTGGAGGTTGTTGCTGAGCCACCTCAGTTCAACGTGAGGAGTGTCTCAGAGCAGCACACAGATTCCAGGTTTGATCTATCGGGAACATTGTAAATGGCCTTCTCCCTTTAGAAGGTCTGGGGGTGGCTGCTACTGGCACTCCTTTGCTTGCTCACTCTGTTCCTGCGAACAGGCGCAGAGGGAGACCTGCAGGCGAGGGAGGGTGTTGTGACACAGCCCAAATGTCTCCTATGCACTCCCTTGCTCCCAGCCATCCCGAAATGAGGAGCCGCACTCATCTTTCCATCTCCTTTCTCCTGCCTTGAACTCAAACTTTGAGCTCTGTCCCTGTCTCCTTCTCGTCTTCTCTTAATCATGAAGTTCATGCACATTTTTTTTTTCTTCTCTCGCCCACCCAGCAGGCTATGTTCTCAAGTCCCTGTTACAGGTGTAAAAAAAGCCACTTGTAGAGAAATGTGTATATGTATGTATGTATGTATGTATGTATGTATGTATGTATGCATGTGTGGCTCTGATGAGCTGGCACCATTATTTATGGACGCATGGCCTGTACATACTGTACTGTACTAGTCTGAGTGGAGGGGCATTTATTTATTTTTGCTCTGAAAAGGAGTCGCCTATTAAGTAGAAATCAAAAGGCGAGCAGAATGTGTGTGTCTCTATCTAAACTCAGCAAAAAAAGAAATGTCCTCTTACTGTCAACTGTGTTTATTTTCAGCGAACTTAACGTGTAAATATTTGTATGAACATAACAAGATTCAACAACAGACATGTGACTAACAGAAATGGAGTAATGTGTCCCTGAACAAAGGGGGGGAATCAAAAGTAACAGTCAGTATCTGGTGTGGCCACCAGCTGCATTAAGTACTGCAGTGCATCTCATGGGCTGCACCAGATTTGCCAGTTATTGCTGTGAGATGTTACCCCACTCTTCCACCAAGGTACCTGCAAATTCCCGGACATTTCTGGGGGGGGGATGGCCCTAGCCCTAGCCCTCACCCTTCGATCCAACAGGTCCCAGGCGTGCTCAAGGGTATTGAGGTCCGGGCTCTTTGCTGGCCATGGCAGAACACTGACATTCCTGTCTTGCAGGAAATCACACACAAAATGAGCAGTATGGCTGGTGGCATTGTCATGCTGGAGGGTCATGTCAGGATTAACCTGCAGGAAGGGTACCACATGAGGGAGGAGGATGTCTTCCCTGTAACGCACAGCGTTGAGATTGCCTGCATTGACAACGAGCTCAGTCCGATGATGCTGTGACACACCGCCCCAGACCATGACACACCCTCCAAATCGATCCCGCTCCAGAGTACAGGCCTCGGTATAACGCTCATTCCTTCAACGATAAACGTGAATCCGACCATCACCCCTGGTGAGACAAAACCGCGACTCGTCAGTGAAGAGTACTTTTTGCCAGTCCTGTCTGGTCCAGCGACGGTGGGTTTGTGCCCATAGGCGACGTTGTTGCCGGTGATGTCTGGTGAGGACCTGCCTTACAACAGGCCTACAAGCCCTCAGTCCAGCCTCTCTCAGCCTATTGCGGACAGTCTGAGCACTGATGGAGGGATTGTGCATTCCTGGTGTAACTCGGGCAGTTGTTGCCATCCTGTACCTGTCCCGCAGCTGTGATGTTCGGATGTACCAATCCTGTGCAGGTTCTGTTACACGTGGTCTGCCCCTGTGAGGACGATCAGCTGTCCGTCCTGTCTCCCTGTAGCGCTATCTTAGGCGTCTCAAAGTACGGACATTGCAATTTATTGCCCTGGCCACATCTGCAGTCCTCATGCCTCCTTGCAGCATGCCTAAGGCACATTCACGCAGATGAGCAGGGACCCTGGGCATCTTTCTTTTGGTGTTTTTCAAAGTCCGTAGAAAGGCCTCTTTAGTGTCCTAAGTTTTCATAACTGATATTAATTGCCTACCGTCTGTAAGCTGTTAGTCTTAACGACCGTTCTACAGGTGCATGTTCATTAATTGTTTATGGTTCATTAATTGTTTATGGTTCATTGAACAAGCATGGGAAACAGTGTTTAAACCCTTTACAATGAAGATCTGAAGTTATTTAGTTTTTACGAATTAACTTTGAAAGACAGGGTCCTGAAAAAGGGCTGTTTCTTTTTTTTTTTTTTTGCTGAGTTTATATATACACAAAAACCAAGCCATGAGGTCGAAGGAATTGTCCGTAGAGCTCTGAGACAGGATTGTGTCGAGGCACAGAGCTGCCTCTACACAAAATATTCCTGAAGCATTGAAGGTCCCCAAGAACACATTGGCCTCCAGCATTCTTAAATGGAAGTTTGGAACCACCAAGACTTCCTATAGCTGGCCGCCCTGCCGAACTGAGCAATAGAGGGAGAAGGGCCTTGGTCAGGGAGGTGACCAAGAACCCAATGGTCACTCTGACAGAGCTCCAGAGTTCCTCTGCGGAGATGGGATTATATATATATATATATTTTTTTAACTAGTCAAGTCGGTTAAGAACAAATTCTTATTTACAATGACTACCTACCCGGGCCAAACCCGGACGATGCTGGGCCAATTGTGCACCGCCCTATGGGACTCCCAATCACAGCTGGATGTGATGCAGCCTGGATTCGAACCAGGTGATGCCTCTTGCACTGAGATGCAGTGCCTTAGACCGCTGCGCCACTCGGGAGCCCCAAAACTTTCCAGGACATCCATCTCTGCAGCACTCCACAAATCAGGCCTTTATGGTAGAGTGGCCAGACGGAAGCCACTCTTCAGTAAAAGGCACATGACAGCCCGCTTGAAGTTTGCCAAAAGTCACCTAAAGGACTCTGACCATGAGAAACAAGATTCTCTGGTCTGATGAAACCAAGATTGAACTCCTTGGCCTGAATACCAAGCGTCACGTCTGGAGGAAACCAGGCACCGCTCATCACCTGGTCAATACCATTCCTATGGTGAAGCATTGTGATGGCAGCATCATGCTGTGGGTATGTTTTTCAGCGGCAGTGACTGGGAGACTAGTCAGGATTAAGGGAAAGATGAACGGAGCAAAGTACAGAGAAATCCTTGATGAAAACCTGCTCCAGAGCTCTCAGGACCTCAGACTGGGGTGACGGTTCGCCTTCCAACAGGATAACAACCCTAACCCACACAGCCAAGATCGTGCAGGAGTGGCTTCGGGACATGTCTCAATGTCCTTAAAGGGCCCAGCCAGAGCCCGGACTTGAACCCGATCAAATATCTCTGGAGAGACCTGAAAATAGCTGTGCAGTGATGCTCTCCATCCAACCTGACAGAGCTTGAGAGGATCTGCAGAGAAGAATGGGAGAAATTCCCCAAATACAGGTGTGCTAAGCTTGTAGCGTCATACCCAAGAAGGCTCAAGGCTGTAATCGCTGCCAAAGGTGCTTCAACAAAGTACTGAGTGAAGGGTCTGAATACTTATGTAAATGCTATATACTGCTCGCTTCACCCGGAAGCCAGCCACACCAATGTGTCGGAGGAAACACCGTACAACTGTCGACTGAAGTCAGCGTGCATGCGCCTGGCCTGCCACAGTTGCTAGAGTGCGATGGGACAAGGACATCCCGGCCAGCCAAACCCTCCCCTAACCCGGACGACGCTGGACCAATTGTGCGCCGCCTCATAGGTCTCCCCGTCGCGACACAGCCTGTTATCAAACCCAGGCTGTAGGGTTTTTATTTTTACTATTTTCTACATTGTAGAATAATAGTGACGACATCAAAACTATGAAATAACACATGGAATCATGTAGTAACCAAAAAAGTGTGAAACAAATCAGTGAGTCACCATCTCGGAATGCACAACTCACCGATCCTTGTCACGGATGGGCTATTGCAGTAGACGACCACACCGGGTTCCACTCCTATCAGCTAAAAACAAGAAGAAGCGTCTCCAGGGGGCATGCGATAACCAACACTGGACAATTGAGGAGTGGAAAAACATTGCCTGGTCCGACTAATCCCGGTTCCGGGTGGCTGGTCTCAACAATCCCACAGGTGAAGAAGCTGGATGTGGAGATCCTTGGCTTACGTGGTCTGCGGTTGTGATGCTGGTTGGACGTACTGCCACATTCTCTAAAACGACGGAGGCTTATGGTAGAGAAATTAACTTTCAATCATCTAGCAACAGCTCTGGTGGACATTCTGACAGTCATCATGCCAATTGCACGTTCTGTCAACTTGAGACATCTGTGGCATTGTGTGGTGTGACAAAAAAGCACCTTTTGGGTTTCGGGGCTGTTTTAAATGAGAGCTCTGTTTTTGCTTGTTGGCTGCTTGTTTCTTGAAATAATTAGTTTGAAAAATGTTGCGGCTGGGATTATTGATAATAGCCTAACCCTCGGACACTTTTCAGGCTGCTGATTTCAACGTTTTAAGGGAGCCTTTTTTCTCATCCAACACCTTTTCATTCACAACTTAAACAATGTATTTGATGTGTCTAAGGTCTATATCTTTGATTTACTACGTGTGTGTGTGTGTGTGTGTGTGTGTGTGTGTGTGTGTGTGTGTGTGTGTGTCCGCGTGTGCAAGCTTGCGTGTGTGCAGTGCACCCCATCTCAGTTTTGGTTTGTGTGGGTCACTGGATATGAAGCAGTGTCTGTCTGCTGTTTTATGTGAGTGGTAAGGGAAGGTGGGGTGTCTGTCCTTATCTAGGCTACAGCACCACTGTTGTTGATGTTAGCAGGTGATTGTTGAGCAGAAACCCTGTCTGTGCACACTAACCCCCACGTAGATATGCGATCCCAGACCACTCCTTTTTAGATGTCTTTTCCTGTCCACACCTGTCTATTAGGGCCGGGATGATACCAGTATTGCAATATCTTTGCATTGCAAAAATGAAAACAGATCAAATTCATTAGTCCTTCAACCTGCTGTATTTGAATGATTGTGTGCTATAGCTTGGAAAATAAATACATGTAACTCTGGGTGAAAACATTAGGGCTGTTTTCCTAAAAAGTTAAATCCGCTTCGTGTTTTGTTTACTTGCTATGATACTAACGAGTATCGTGATACTGGTATTGTTCCGGCCCTACTATCTATTGCCCTCAAACTCAACTCTGGAACTCGAAGCCAGTTCCACAGATTTTTTCCCCCCCTCCCTTTTTCCCCCCTCCATTGTTCCCCTCTAATCAGGGATTGATTTTAGACCTGGGGCACCAGGTGGCTCCAATTTAACTTTCAGGTAGAACAGAAAACCAGCAGGCTCCGGACCTTTTCGGGTAAAGGCGTTTGCATGCTTCCCAGCCGAAATAGTTCAGAACAGTTTGTGCATATATTATGACAGCATTTAGTGATGTTTTTGTTAGTTTGGGACTTCGGCTAGGTTTTTTTGGGGGGGCTGTTCGGCCACACTTTTTTTTTTTCTCTCCGGAAAGCCGAAGTCATTAGCCAAGGTCTACGTTTATCTCCTAAAAATACCTGGGGTCAGCAATGTCACTCGCTGCTGTGAACAAACTTTTTTTTAATAGAGTCCTCAGGGTGCTATTTCATTGGCTCACTGTCTGCATGCCTCACCACTAGACTAGGTTAAATGCTGAA
This sequence comes from Salmo trutta, assembly GCF_901001165.1. Classification (NCBI taxonomy): domain Eukaryota; kingdom Metazoa; phylum Chordata; class Actinopteri; order Salmoniformes; family Salmonidae; genus Salmo; species Salmo trutta. Next base: position 23,222,423 of record NC_042986.1, read on the forward strand.
TGTAGATTAACCTCTCTGGGATATGTGGGACTCTAGCGTCCCACCTCGACAACAGCCAGTGAAATTGCAGGGCGCCAAATTCAAACAACAAATCTCATAATTAAAATTCCTCAAACATATACAAGTATTATACACCATTTTAAAGATAAACTTCTTGTTAATCCAGCCACAGTGTCTGATTTCAAAAAGGCTTTAAGGCAAAAGCACACCATGCGATTATGTTTGGTTCTCTGTGGCTAGGCGCTGACCTAACAGCCATTTTCCAACCAAGGAGAGGTGTCACAAAAGTCAGAAATGGCGTTAAAATGAATCACTTACCTTTGATGATCTTCATCTGATGACACTCCCAGGTCTCCATGTTAGCAATAAATGTTTGATAAAGTTCATCTTTATGTCCAAATACCTCCTTTTTGTTCGCGCGTTTAGTCCAGTAATCCAAATGCACAAAGCGCGCTCACAAAGTCCAGACGAAAAGTCAAAAAAGTTCCATTATAGTTTGTAGAAACATGTCAAACAATGTATATAATCAATCTTTAGGATGTTTTTAATCATGAATCTTCAATAATATTCCAACCGGACAATTCCTTTGTCATTAGAAAGGAAAGGGAACGGAGCTCGCGCTCATGGCCGCGCACGATAAACAACTCAAGGCTTTCAACCTAACCACTGGTTGAAACAGGTCTTATTTGCCCCCCCTTTCACAGTAGAAGCCTGAAACAACGTTCTAAAGACTGTTGACATCTAGTGGAAGCCTTAGTAAGTGCAATCTGACCCCATTTACACTGTATATTGGATAGGCAATCACTTTAAAAAAAACTATAAACCTCAGATTTCCCACTTCCTGGTTGGATTTTCTCAGGTTTTTGCCTGCCATATGAGTTCTGTTATACTCACAGACATTATTTTAACAGTTTTGGAAACTTTAGAGTGTTTTCTATCCAAATCTACTATATATATGCATATTCTAGCTTCTGGGCCTGAGTAGCAGGCCTACTGTATGAATGGACTCACATCCATTTTTAGATAGTGGGCTGTGGAGACCTTCTGATATCTGTGAGCCCCTTTTGAAGCCCTTTAGGTCTTCATCAAAGTGCCTGACTCCGGCTCTGGAGACTGGCAGATCTAAGGGCATCACAGAGGGGGGACTTCCCACTGTGCCGTGTACTATACTGGACTGTAGGTCATTTCCATATTAAAGGACCCATGATCACCAACGTGAAGTTCATAGGAGCATGTCAAATGAAATCTAAGAGTCTATATTTTGGGGAAATGAAGGCATAAATACATCTTTCTACCATTTTCCCTCATAAAACTGTGGCATAAGTAATGGTTTGATTTCTGGTCAAACAGATGGAAAAGGGGTCTTAAGACTTTCTGGTAGATATTTTCTAAGGTACTAGAAATGCATCAAAACACAATGTTTAAGACCCCTGACAACTAACATTACTTTTCTATTTGGTTTTGGAGAAATTATTTCCCTTCTGTAAGTTTAAGAAACATTGCCTTGTGCTTTGTAATTCTGTTACCAAAAACCCATATCTTAAAGATATTTTCTAATTTCTCTCCCTTATGAGAGAGGATAATGAAAGTTCTCAGGTCTACCTTTACTTGTTACTTCTACCTACCTACATTATTTATTCTCCCCCCCCCCAATTTCATGATATCCAATTAGTAGTTAGTCTTGTCCCATCGCTGCAACTCCCGTACGGACTCTGGAGTAGTGACGCCTCTAGCATTGCGATGCAGTGCCTTAGACCGCTGCGCCACTCAGGAGGCCCCTCGTTAGTGTTTTCACTGATATACATTTTAAGTGATTCGAATTCGTAATTCTGTTACCAAATCGGTAGCAGAGTTAACAAAATATCTGTTAACGAATTACTGCAATTAAATTGGCAACAATGAGAAATCATAGTTGTCACAAACCACAACAGTTAGGTCACCTGATGTTGTCCTCTATTCCTCTGGCATACTGTTATGTTCAGCTCCTAACAGTTTTCTTTCCCTCTGTCGTGTGTGTGTGTGTGTGTGTGAACTGTCTGAATTGAATATCTAGTTAAACACTTCATCAGAGGCCATGAGCTCATGTAGCTGAACATTTCTATAGGCTATGCATATAGAGGAGGATCCCATCAGCTTTCTATAGGCTAGGCCTACTATATTTATTTCTGAACTTTCCTAATATTAAGCACATTGCTTATATTTACAATAGGAGTAAATCCTACCTGGCTGGCATGAAGCGTCCTCCATTCGCCATTGAAGTGAAAAGATGGCATGTTGTTTTCCGCTGCCCCTGTTTGAGACGGGTGCATGATAATGTTCCATTCTAAATCAAAACAAATTTCTTGCATATATTATCTAGTATATGTAAAATAGGGCTGTCCCCGACAAAAAAAAGCTTTGTCGACCAAAAGTCACCTGTTCTTTCGACCAATCGATTGCTCGACATGTTTAAACGTGTATTTTTCCATATATAGACACACCCTATGTATTTTAATAAAATCAACTAGATGCATTGAGCTTGTCTGAGGCTTTAAGCTTACAGTTTGATGCCTCTAGGGTGCCAGAGATCTAGATAACCAGAAGGGGGAAAGAAACGTAACCTGAGAGAGAGAGAGAGAGAGAGAGAGAGCATGAGAGCATGAGAGCATTCCGGAGAGAGAGAGAGAGAGAGAGAGCATTCCGGAGAGAGAGAGAGAGAGAGAGAGCATTCCGGAGAGAGAGAGAGCATTCCGGAGAGAGAGAGAGAGAGAGAGAGAGAGAGCATTCCGGAGAGAGAGAGAGAGCATTCCGGAGAGAGAGAGAGAGAGAGAGAGCATTCCGGAGAGAGAGAGAGAGAGAGAGAGAGAGAGAGCATTCCGGAGAGAGAGAGAGAGAGAGAGAGAGAGAGCATTCCGAGAGAGAGAGAGAGGAGATAGAGAGAGAGGCATTCCGGAGCATAGAGAGAGAGAGATGGCAATTCCTGAGGATCGAGAGTAGAGAGAGCATTCCGGAGATATCGAGAGAGGAGAGCATTCCTGAGATTAAGAGAGTAGAGTAGCATCCATGGTATGATAGAGAGAGAGAGAGCATTCCGTAAGATATATAGGGAGAGAGAGAGAGCATTCTTCGGAGATAGAGAGAGAGAGAGCATTCCGGAGATAGAGAGAGAGAGAGCATTCCGGAGATAGAGAGAGAGAGAGAGAGCATTCCAGAGAGAGAGAGAGAGAGAGAGAGCATTCCGGAGAGAGAGAGAGAGAGAGCATTCCGGAGAGAGAGAGAGAGAGCATTCCGGAGAGAGAGAGAGAGAGAGCATTCCGGAGAGAGAGAGAGAGAGAGAGAGAGCATTCCGGAGATAGAGAGAGAGAGAGCATTCCGGAGATAGAGAGAGAGAGAGCATTCCGGAGATAGAGAGAGAGAGAGCATTCCGGAGATAGAGAGAGAGAGAGCATTCCAGAGAGAGAGAGAGAGAGAGAGAGCATTCCGGAGAGAGAGAGAGAGAGAGAGCATTCCGGAGATAGAGAGAGAGAGAGCATTCCGGAGATAGAGAGAGAGAGAGAGCATTCCCAGAGAGAGAGAGAGAGAGAGAGAGCATTCCAGAGAGAGAGAGAGAGAGAGAGAGCATTCCGGAGAGAGAGAGAGAGAGAGCATTCCGGAGAGAGAGAGAGAGCATTCCGGAGAGAGAGAGAGAGAGAGCATTCCGGAGAGAGAGAGAGAGAGAGCATTCCGGAGAGAGAGAGAGAGAGAGAGAGCATTCCGGAGAGAGAGAGAGAGAGAGAGAGAGAGAGA